>NC_034602.1:40861388-40886116 GCF_900095145.1 Mus pahari
AGAGAGAAAAAGACAGGGAGACAGAGAGACAGATACAGAGTGGAGAGACAAGAGAGAGAGTGAGAGACACCCAGAGAGACAGAGAAGAGAGATGAGAGACAGAGGGAGAGAGACAGAGACAGAGAGACAAAGGTACAGAACAGAGACATAGAGACATGAAGACAGAAACTATGTGAAGAATCTCAATGGTAGGAAGTGAATGTATCTATACAAGATGCCCTTCAAAATTCAATGTTTATTTAAAAACGTGTCTAATGAGGCTGAGCATATATCTATAATCCCATAATTTGGAAGGTTTCAGCTAGAGGAGGACTTCAAGGCCAAATTCCTAATGAGTTCAAGAGCTACTGGGGCTCATAAGAGCCTGTACCAAAAACCATCTATATGTACTACTAGTAATGCAACCTTAAGATTATATCTGAGTAGGAATCCATCCGTGTAGTCAAATCCTGAACCTCCTTTTCCTTTTCTTTTTACAGCAACATCCTCTGAGATTTGATTCCTAATGTGTACCTTTTATTAAATTAATCTGATAAACTAGTAAGTAGGTAAATAATGTCATGACAATCTTAAAAATTTTCTGAAACGTTGTCTATTATTTAATAGGGAGAAGCTTGGACAAGTGGTAAGCATTGCTGGGATGCCAAAAAGTTTCATCAAGGCCTTATCTCAATGCTATACTATACGGAAGGTTCCTCATTGGACATCATTGGACACTATCTCCTGAGCCCCTAGAATGAGGGAGTTACACTCTTTTTTGATTTGTGTCACAGTCTGACTACTCTGACCTAAGGGAAAGATGTATGGAAAATAATATACAATGGTGTTTTGTTTTGTTTTGTTTTTCCTGCCAACAAGGTAACTCCTTTTCTCCTTTCATTTTTTATCTCAAAGACTTATACAGACATATGGTACACACCCACATGTCTGGTTTTCCATCCCTTAGCTCTTCTCCTCTTACTCACAAATATTGGCCTGAAACTGCTAATAAATAGCATCAGGGATAATGGAATTATCTGTACACTGGAATTGTCTGTACACTGTACAGTTGATGAGGGATGGAAGAGTACCTGCCACGAATTACTTATTTCCTTTTCTGTTCTAGCATTTGACATCCATAGGCAGAGTTCAAACCTGGGCCAGGCCTTGTAAGCATCTCTTTAAAAAGTGTTTGACAATGTTAATTTTTTTTTTTTTTAATGTCACAAAGGTGATGACCCTCTTGACTCTTCTTGTCTTTATAACCTTTCATCCATCCACCCACCAGGAACTATTTTGAAGTGCACATGAAGCGTATGTGAATAATTAAATCTAAGCTGACGATGTACACATAACCCATGAAGAGAACACTATCAAACCATCGGAAACGTTAAGAGATTCCAAGGCATGCACAAGGCACCCTGGGTGAGCATCAGAAGCTCTGATAATTCTTAGTATGAAAAGATTTCTTTACATCTGGCATTGAGTGTTTTAAGACCAAAATAAAAAGTCTTTAATTAGAACAGTATCCTACTTTATATTCATATATTACATGGAAAATGAAAAGTACCTTGAAAATGGCCAATTATTTTGAGCATTTTCTGTTAGAGGTATTTGTTGGCAATGACATAGCAATTTCCATTTTAGGAGAACTTCAATTGCTTTGCAATTTCATGATTGAATTCAATCACTACAAAACATAACAACCCGGAGGTGAGCTGCCAGAGCGATTTCTCACAGCATGTATGAATGGATTGTCTCTGTTTTCTTTGTAAACATAAATACCTTTCTCACAAGATCAGACTATCTTTTAAAAGCCACACAATTGGATTGCTTTTTATTAGCATTATGCTTATTATTACCATAGTAGATCAGATGGCCTATTAAGACAGTAGCTATTATTTATTTGGTGATCTAGTCACAAGGGATTTTTTTTTTCAGATGAAGAAAATAAAAAGAATATTACCAAATATTATAGATACAGACATAATCTATACTAGAGCTGATAATGTAGAGAAGGATGGAAATGGAGAGTGTGATTGAATTTACCCATAAAAACAGAACAGAAAAAAAAAATCTAATCAGGAAAGGCAAACCCAAAGAGTGATTATACTGGATACTTTTTTCAAAAGTAATGTAACACACAAAGAAGAAGTTTGGCCCAGATCAGTTCAATTGGTTAAAAATGCCCTAACAGAGCTACGGAGTGCTTAGCTCCAAGTGGGACATCTATATTATGGCTGCTTCTTCAGGAGTCAACACAGAAGAGGGGACAGAAGATTAGAATCTCCTATCTAAGGCTCTACTGATAACTGACAGCTGCGCAGAGAGGTAATGTCAAGATTTCTTTTTCAGGGATGAGGGGTTGAAAGATGGTCCCGTGATCTCTTAGATGGTCCCATACCCATGCAAACACTTGCAATACTAAGTGCATTCAGTGCGTATTGAGAGTGTGGGATGAGAAAGAGAGGGAGAAGGGAGAAAGAGAGAGATAGAACATGAAGTCAGGAAGAAAAGTGGTAGAGAGGAATTGGCAGGGTTTTTTGGTTTTTGTTTATGTTTTTGTTTTTGTTTTTGTTAGAGGAAAGAATAGGAGGTAAGTTTTATCAAAACACATCATATGCATCTATTAACTTCTCGAAAAGGTAAGAAATGCTTTGAGAAAAGAGTTTCACGTGAATTGTGACCAACTTTCCTCTGGTTGCCCTAAAAATCTAATAATTAGATAATTTGCTGTGCCTAAGCAATTTACTTGATCAACTTATACACTTTAATACAATTCTATCGATGCTGAATTCCAGATTTATGGATGAAGACATTGACACGGAGAAGGAAACTAAGCAATTTGACAATGGTCCAGGTTCCTCTGTTCATGTGTTGTGCTTCCTTTAAGAGCTCCAAGAGACCAGCCAGGAGCCGACTTCGATGGAATCACATTAGGGTCTTTATTGACAAGCTACAGGTTGAGCTTACTCACTGCTGACCCTGACACAGCAGGGTCATTTGGTAAAGAAGTCCCGAACTCTCATCAGGACAGGATTTTATAGAAAATGGGAGCAATTAAGGCTTGTCCATCCTGGCAAGCATCTAACTGAATGACTATGTAAGCCAAACCCACAGGTGGGTGTTCTGAAGCAAGATCATGAACGGAGTAGCTTTGGCTTCTTAAATAGGATTAATTATTCTGCCGCTCTTTCATCCAGAGAGGGAAGGGAAGTGGCGCCACACTTATGTAGAAATACACACCCTTCAAGAATCACAAAAGCGGTAGCGATGGACTCTAAGCAGGAGATAGAATTATATTGGAAGTGAGAGTAGCCTGGAATCAAGCCTTATGCTATGATTTCCAACTGAAATACAGAGCCTTACCTTCAAGTATTATACACTGAAAGCTACCAGTGACAGAACTAGGCTTTAAAACTTGGCTTACTTGACCCTTGCTATAATGTTCTGCCAAGTGGCGGACACAATATCAATTAGCAATAAGAATGTCTTCAAATATCATTGGTTTTCAATAACCTCCTGATTTCATGTACCATCATTTACAAAAGGATGAGGACACGGCTAGAAAACCACAAAGTGGCTTTTTTACAGTAAACAAAATTATTTAATTTTCATTGTTGCATCTAATTATTGTAAGTATTCTAAATGTTATTGTCTTGCTCCTATACATAAAATTTTTGAAGGAATGATCTAATTTGTGAATGACATAGAAATGGAAGATGCCAATTTAAGACTTAACACCTAAGATTCTGACCCTAAATTTTTTTTTCTTTTTTTTTTCTGGGGGGTGGGGTGGTTTGAGACAGGGTTTCTCTGTATAGCCCGGGCTGTCCTGGAACTCACTTTTTAGACCAGGCTGGCCTCGAATTCACCTGCCTCTGTCTCCCAAGTGCTGGGATTAAAGGGGTGTTCCACCACCACCTGGCATGACCCTAAAATTCTTAAGTCTAGAAGTGGCATCAAATTGTCTGAAAACCAAGAGAAACTATCTTACAGAAAGACAAAGGTGTATTATAGGAAATAACCAGAAAATATTGATCCTTAATTTCTAGGAAAAGACTTTCTCCTACTAATATTATTCGAGAACATAAAAGAAAATAAAAAGACTTTTCAGAGTATCAATTTAAGATGAACATTTAAAGACTTATAAGGAAAAAACTTGGAGAAAATTTATTTTTTAAAAAATATAGTGGCTGGTTCAGTACTTATCATTAAGAGTAGACAGAAACTGATGAAAATTATGGCCTAGAAAGGTAAGGAAATCCTCTAGAAAATTGATCCTGAGGAAAGTTGGTTGATGTTAGTAGGGGTAATATCTTTGTGTTGTAGTAGGTGATATCTTGGAGTTGACTCAGTTACAACATTAACATTGTAATGTTATGCTTATCAATTATAGTTATGTTTAGAATGAAATATTAAAAAAGTTGAGAATCAATTGTATTCCTTCAATATTTGAGCTAGTTTTCTGTTTTAGAAAATATAAGATTGTTAAGTTCAAGCAAAACTTACAAATTTATTTTATGTCTAGGTAAAACCTTACAAAAATCAGTATGGCTTTGTTCCTCATATGTTTGATGGCTTAAGACTGTCATAAAGTAGTCCTTAAGAGGATTGTGTGCCTAAACATACTTAATAGATAAGCATTTGGCATCTAGTAAACATTTGAGTGATAATGGGATTTGTTGTTATTTGTTGTATTAAAGTCTAATGTCTTCCTCAATACAATGACTAGAACAATACCCAGATAATTTCTAGGAAATCATGCAGTTAGCACAAAAATTCTATTTTTCCCCCTCTGGATCTATTTCACAATTCTGTCACTAAAGAAAGTATTTAACCTTTCCATGCCTCACCTTAAAAAAAAAATCTATAAACGGAATAATATTTGTGTTAACTTCACAAACTTGTTTTGAAAGAATATTTGAAACACTTACTGGCAGATATTAGTTAATAATTAATTAATGACAGCATTCATGTTCTTGCCTACCTACTAAGTGAAGCACTGTTCTAGCCGCTATAAGAGCAGGTGCTATGGGACAGCTTATTTCTGACTTTTAGCTGTGTCAACTTGGGCAAAGTGAAAATTTCTCTAATGAAACCATTTGCCCATTGTTGGCAGGAGGTTGAAATGAAATGCTGTTTGTATCTTAAACTATGCCTTAGAGGGATACTATGAAGGAACAAATCATGGTCCCGGACCTTCTCCATTTGACATTTGATCATGAAAGAGTTCACTTGTGGATGTATACTTTGCAGCTAGGAAAACACCTACCATATAGTAGATTTTGATATATATTCTGTCAAATGATTAAATGGTCTTGTCTTGAGTTCCATCTTTGATGCTAAGCAGTTCTTATATAATTTAGGTAAATTCACTAAAAATGCCAATATTGAGTTTCTCATCCATATATTGGTGATGAAAACAATTACAACTAAGTAGATTTAAAGATTGCAAGATATTTCACAGTGCATGGTGCATCTTTAGGTATCCAAACATGTTTTCTGCTTGTATAACACAAACTTGCCATTGAAAATTCTAACTCGTAAAACATTAGTTATTTTAAGCAGTAGTTGAGGTAAACCATATATGCTTATTATTACCTCCAGAATACCTAGTAGAGATATATCTACTTTAAAGCAGACTTGGGAATCTAAATCTATAATATACCATGGAATTGTTTTTCTCGATGAGGTTTCTGATGGAACTGTATATACTGGAAGATGAAGCAGCCTTTCCTGGAAAGTTCATCTTCATAACTTGCCTTATCTTCTCCCTTTAAAATGAAACTTTTCAGGCAAAGTTGGACCAATGTTTCTTGAAAGGAGGCTGTACATCAACCCTGCTACTCTAAATCCCTTGGCAAGAAGGCAATTTGAAAGTAAGCAGCTAAGCTTTAACCCTGCAATCGAAGCAGATAATGTAACCATAGTCTGTATTTTATATACCTGGTGGAGTGGAAAATTGAGTCTGTTTGAGGTATTCGGTTCCCATTTCAGTCTCTAAAGGATGCTGGCAGAATACAGCCTTATTGACTGGACTCTTATTTAGCCTGAATTTTACTTCTTAGGTCAATGCAAATAGAAAAGAGTTTGTAAGAACTCTTGTTAGGTATGCAGGTGAACAGCATCCCAGTATTAATAAAATTAAGACTGTGGTGAACCAGACTCAGCATTTGTATAAGGCTCTTTTTCATTGTATTACTATATATGCAAATTTGACTCAGAATAATAGTCATAAAATGTAGAAAACAAAAAATTTCAAAATTTCATCAAACAGGCATCCCTCCAAAAAGAGAGAGAGAGAGAGAGAGAGAGAGAGAGAGAGAGAGAGAACTCATTTTCCTTTTCCTTCTGCATTCTCTATCTTGGTGAACTCCTCCATAATCCTTTGGTGAAATCTCTTTTCTGCTATTCCCTCAGCAATACTGATTGCTTCCCAGTGTTTCTGGTGAATACCTTCACAGGCCACTTGAGTTTACCTCCCCGCTTCTGCTACTCTCACCTGTTGGTTAGACCTTTGTCCTCACTGGAAGGCAGTCCAGTCCAGTCCAGGGTATACTCCCTGAGCTCTGATGTTACCAAGTTAAACTTCTTCGACATGGAATAATTATGAGATTTCTAGTTAATAATTTAATTTCTATTTTCATTTTAGTTTTCTCTTTAACGTAGGACTATAACTGTGCTGATCTCAGATTCTTGACGTTAATAACTATAATTGCTATGCCATGCTATACAGGGTAGACAGTGAGACCATTTCTTGCATAGACTTTTAGGGCAGGGCTCTTGCTGACATTTCGCTCTCTTTTCTTTCCTATCCCTTGCCATTTGCCCCACCCCCACCAGACTATGTTAAGTTTCTTCTTTTAAGCAGCTGCTTTATCTCCTCTGACAAAGTGATGACTCTTTTCCAAAGGGTTCTGCAGACACATGACCTTCCATTCAATCATCCGAGGTTTCTCAGCCTTATCTAACTGATGACAGTGCTTGTCACTCTCATGGTGGTGGTAGAACCACAGCACAGCTACCCACTAACAGAAAAGTCATAAAACCTTCACTGTTAACTCTCTGAGCATGTACGAAGAATATCACTGAAATGTCCATATTGTAGATAAGGGAATAAATAAAGGATTAAAACATCGTAAAACTTCTGTGGCACATCAGTCATAAATCCATGTTTGAACCAAATAAGCTATGACACATTATGACACTCTCAATGCTAATTCTTTTTAGTGCCTCTTACATCATTTTATTTATAATAATTGTACCTGTTTATTGACACATGTTTATTTCAGTGTAATGACAGTCTTCAGACTGGGGCGTGGGCTCTGTCACTTCCCTTTGGTTTAGTACTATTATCTATAATAAAGTGCTCTACCACCATGAAATGAAATAAACTTAACTTTCCCAGAGATGTTTGCCTTTGGGTGGCTTATATCATGACTTACTCAAGATTCTTTGTAAATATAAATGGACCAGGACAAGGGATGTTCTATATTATTTTCATTGGTCATTAGACTATTAAATACCTATGGCTATCTATGCAATTTTGGATAAGCCTGTTAAACTCAAACTCTCAATGTGCCTCCCCCCCCCTTGTCTCCTTTTCTCTCCCCATCTTTCTCCTTCTCCCTCTCATTCCCTTCTTTGATTTTAGAAAAAGGAGATGACCATCTTTGGCATTAGTTATTCTAAAACTAAATTACGGTAATGCAATATGATTTTCAGGAGAAAAAGATAAGCCTGGAAAAGGCCACCCAAAAGGCAGAGGACAGCTGTAGTTAGCAGCATATATCATCAGTGAGTAAGTAGTAGCACCAATTGGTTTTACGCCTGATTTAAAATAAACGTCTGCTGTCTCCTGTATGGCATCTCGCTGATGCTCAGATACCAAGAAAAACATGAACTTTCATAAAGCTCTAAAACATCCATGATCAGTCTTTATCAAAATGTTATCTCAGTGGGTCCTGTGATCCTAGATGAAAGAAGACCCGGTAAGAGCTTTTTATCATATTATCTTATAAGGAGAAAACTTTTGTTTAAGGGGCTATCACAGCATATCCAGATAGGCTCATAAGCTTGTTTCAAGAAAATAGATGGAGAAAAAGATCTTGCTTTCATAAAGTTCACATTGCATGTATTTGTCAAAATATTGCACACAAGTAGATAAAAGATAAAGTGTGTAGATGGTGGAGTAAAAGCACAGGTTAAGACCCTTCTCTGTCTCTTTCTGATGGTGTAATCAAGCAAGGCAATTTATCTCTTATGCCTCAGTGTCCTATTCTGTAGAATAGTATCCATCTTGCATGATTATGTATGTTATACTTAATTGATGACCTGTACAGAACTTAGAACAGCATTAGATTCAGTGCATATGCTAGATATTTCAAAATAGGTTTAATATCTGTGAATTTAATCATAATTCTTTGGCTCATAAATGAAATCCACCTATACTCCAATAGCTAAAAATAAAGTTTCCAAAATTTCCTGGATCATTCCTCAGATCCTCCATCAACTTTCTCTAATATCTGCCTAATTTGGAGATTTTAGGCAAATTTACCATGAGAGATGTAACATGAGATTGGTTACTTGTGAGAGGCCAAACATTTAAAAATTTTTTTTTCTGGGGATTGATGCTAGGTTTCTAACCATCATCAGGTTGGCAGTTTAAGCTTCCTTTTGTAAACAAATCTACCAAGAGCAAAATTCTGTTGAGGTCTCTGTCAACATGAAATTTCCCATGATCAATATGTCACCGGGGAAAAATAAGACCTACTGAAACCTTAAGCTGTATTTGATACCAAAAATCTTAATATAGTTAGGAAATAGTTCCTTACAATTATTCATGCCAATGTGCTCGTGGTGGGTTATCAGTTATGAGTAGTCTAGTCTAATGGTGATTCTGTCTCATCTGTTCTTTATGTTTTCTCAAGTCAATACAAATTATGGACCAAACTATTAATTTAGTAAGTAAACTATTTTTTTCTGAATGGAAATATTGAGAGATTAGTAAGTGGATGTGATTTCGATTCCATTTTAAACAAAAACGTGTATAAATATAAACATACATATAATCAAGTATTTAAAGCTTCCTCTTTAATGTGAGCTCCTGCCTATTATCAGTACTTACCCTTTTAGTTATTATAACATCACTTGAATAAACAGGAAAATGATTGCTACTTTTTAGAGATAAAGTAAATGACTCAGTTATTTATTTAGGAAACATAGCCAGAGGCTTTGCCAGTATTTTGTTCTTGGAGGAAAAGCAATTTCTATTCCTACTTGTGATGCTGGTAGAAATTTTTCATACTAAACCATAGGTGATGTGGTCTATCATATTCCTTAATTTTATGAATATGCATTCATACAGAAGCATGGTCATTATTTGGAATTAAGATTAAATATTACAAAAAATCATGTGACTTTGATTACTGTGACTTTGATTACATGTGACTTTGGTACTGGTTCTAAAGATAACTAAATGTTCAGAATTTAGGTATAACATCTTTGCATGTTCCCATGACTCCACCCTCTTCCTACCATTAGTGCTTTGAGTAAATAAGTTGAATTTTTTTCGTTTTTTACAATTCCATGTGGGGTTTATTGTGGGGGAAGGGGAAAGGTGGTGACAAAGACAAGGAGAAAGAGAGAGAGAAAGGTCAGAGGGGCTGCCTTTTATTTGGATTGTGGTGTAGCCACTAGCAGGTAATGGTGGGAGGTAAGTCAAGTAGATTCTAGGAATGTATGCCAGTAGCCATGGCAACAGATGTATGGGTCTCTGTCACCTATGCTTGATGTCACTGGGTTCAGAGACAATCTGCCATGTCAGTTCCTGATACCAACATAGCTCCCTTTATCTTATCATTAAGAGGAAAAAAGGGGGAGGGGGAAGCCAATGGAGAAAAGGAAATAGGGACACCATGTTTCTTAAACTGCTTCTTGCTGTCTAGGGGGCGTCGTCAAAGGAAGTTAAATTTTATTAGCAATATTATCACACACTTTGATGCTCTGTCTTCTCATTTTACCTAGCCAATAGGAGGGACTAAAATGGGATCACAGGGCAAACAAGGGCAGAACTGAAGATGTACAATCAACATTCTGGAAGCAGAAGTCCAGACTCACTGTTTTCCAAGATTTCTTTTAAATGTGAAGACCTATGAATAAATCAACTATGGCCACATTTACAGGGGCCTCTTCAGTAGATGCCAGAGGTGATGAAGACATATCTCCCTGAAAAATTGTTGGAAACAAAGGTTTTATAGATATGGAAACCTAACTCTGCTATTTATGAAAGTTTCATTCGTGTGTCAATAAATTTTAGATATTTTATGTGAGAGTCACTTTTTAGATCTTATTAGCTGAGCTACAACTTGTCATTTATTTATTCTGATGGTGTTTCATGTGCTAAGTGTTATGTGTGAGCTTTATGATCGAATCCTGTATTAATAACAATAATAACAATAAATTTTCCAGATAACAGAGAGCTTTCTTAGTCTCCAGTGTGCTTTGCTCCTTTCTTCCATAAACCAGGTTCTTTTTCAGGCTCTTAGTTATTACTTCATCAGGGATGCTTGCCCTGAATCATTCCATATAGTCTCCTAACCCACATCCACTTTTAGGAGCAGAAGCATGCATTCCTTCTTAGTACTCATTCCATCAAGAGGGGATTATCTTTGTTTTCGTATTATTTCTACCGTCCCCAAATCAGTGCCAAGAGACATGTAAGTTGAAAGATGTTCTCTCTTAGAGTATTCTTAATGTTTCCTATGACCTCTGTAAATAAAACCAAGATAGTATTGTGGAGTAAAGATTAAATAAGGAAACTGTGGGTCAAAATATCCCAGGAATTTGTTTCATAACAATCACAACAAGAACCTAATATGGTCTAGGATGCTGGTGTCTGTCGTTGATAGCCCTGGGGCTAATTATGTTAATTCCATTCTCCTGTGAGTGATTGAGAACAAGGAATGAGTCAGCACTCAAGTGATTTCCTGTAAACCTGCTTCCCACCTTAATTTGTAAAATAAAGGGGAGCTAATGATTGGGCAGATGAGAGGGAAGGTGGAGTGGAAGGTGGGGAGAGGGAGAAGAAGGAGAAAATGAAAGAGGGAGAGGACACATAAGAGGAGGAAGAAGAAGGAAAGCAGAACAGAAGCACATGGCCTGGAGGAACCAAAAGTCCTTAGGAGTCTCATAAGATGTGGAAGACGGTAGTGTAGCGGTAGATCTGGCCAATCTAGGCGCACAGCATGTAATCATATTAACTGAGTTGTGTTTTCATTGACGGGGCATATCTGGGTTGGAGATTTACCCCAACAGGTGTCCATCTACGTCTTTAAATTATTGTTCGAAGAAGGAAATGCACCAAAGGGTGCTGCAGCACAAGCTTTAAAGAATTGAATTTACACATCAGAGAGAAAGCTGACAGTAGTTTAGTGACCAGTAGGGCAGTGGGTGGGGAAGCAACAAGGGAGGAGAGAACGACTTCAGAAAGTAGGCAGCTGATAATGTCAGGCAAGTGACAGGGGACTCCTGGACCCACTGCTGGGTGAGGCAATTGGGCTGCTGCATTTGGCTGTGGTTCATCAATAGTCTGGGATGGACATTAAAAGATCAGTGGGAAAATGGATCGTCAGAGGACAGGGAAGTGAGCCCAAAACTTGAATTAGACAATTCTTACTTTAGTAGAGAGCTGCTCCTAGCCTCTATCCTCACCTCATTTCTCACTGTTGTTCTGAAGTCATCACCACCAGGAAGAACTCTACATCCTAAACGAATGTGCACAAGATCACATCGATTTCTAATTTTCAGTCACTCTCAGGTGGTTTGAGTGGAGAAGAACAAAGAGCACTGCCTGAACTGGTTACTCCTCCCTCTTAGTCACGCGCTACTCTCGAAAAACCTCTGGGTGGTAGTTGAAATTCTGGACTTCAACCATCAAAGTCAAGAAATGAGCTTAAAATGTTAATTTTGAGAGTTGTAATTTTTAACCTTTCATTAAATATTTTATCTCTGAACACTTGAAAATATATGATCTTTCATACAACCCTTTACCATGTGCTACTTCTTTTACGGCATGGCAAGAGTAATATTTCAAGTCTGCACTGAAATACGACTGAAAGTGAAGAGAGAGGAGGGATGAAGAGGGCGGTGCTGAAGAACAGGCAGTGAGAAAGAAGAGGAGACAGACCCATTGTGTCTTGCTTTCGGGGCTGGACTATCGCAGACATGTTCACTGACAGGCTTTTTCAGGCTCACAGCAAAATGCTAAAGATGGTAACAGCCTCATACTTAGAGGTCTGAGAGCAATGCTGCTCTCCGTTGAGGACAAGTGATTCTTTTTTGTACTAAATGGAGAGATCATATAGATATCTTCCCATGATCCTTCAAATTTGAAGTTTTCTAATTCAGGGCTTCAAGTCTTCATGGCTCAGCAAGAGTGTAGGCTTTTCTATAGGAAGCTAAATCTCAGACACACAGCATTGGAAGTCTCATGAGCCCTTATAGAGTACACTCCCTCTGCCACTCAGAGGTCAGTCAGGCCTAGAACCACTGAACTCAGTCAAGACTCATCTTCACTTTCTCAAAGCTATGGGCTATGTATATGTTCCTTCTGGGGGGCCTAGAGACCTCTGCTTATCTGCTTTTTCATTTAACCTTTCTGCCTCTCACCCCATATTCACATGATGTATTTTTACATTGTACACAATTATTAGAATCTAGTCCACTGAGGAGTGCTAATATGATTACTTGGCTAACATAGCAATGGAATTCGTTGTCTTCTTTTCCAAGTGTGCTAGTCCTACTTGTGTTTTCTTGTGATAGTTGGATATGTGAAAATGATTGCTGCTGGGTAGGGACTTTTACATCTGAAGATGGGTAGGGTCTACAAATCATGTTATACGTCTAGCATGATGTAAACAACAGCTAGTTTCTAGTTTTTAAAAATTGGTATATATTAATTGTATATAGTCCAAAGTCTTACCAAAAGTTTATGTCAAGTATAACATGAAAATATCTTTATATATACATATATTTTAACCATAACTATATAGTACATGTGTGTCATTAGGTATCTTTATAAAATCTAGCATCCACAAGTGAGAGAAAATGTGCAATATTTGTCTTTCTGTATCTAGCTTGTTTTTTAATGATAATCTCATAGTACAGACATGTTCAACAAATTATAAACAGGGTTGAACTCTATTATACATATAATGTTTTCTTCATTCATCTGTTGATGGACACCTAAGTTGATAGTATACCTCGACTATTCTGAAATAGTGCTATATAAAACATGTATCCCTGTACGTGTACCCGTGTGATCTGTTTACCTAAAATCCTTTGGGTGTATACCCAGGAGTGAGTTTGCTGAGCCACCGAATAGTTCTGCTTGTAAATTCTTGAGGAATCTTCACAATAGTATCCAAAGGGCTGAGATGGATTTATATTCCCATCAGTGGATATACAAGGGTTTCTTTGCTTACCAGAATTAGTTACTGTACATTTTATTTCTGATAACCATCCTGAATGACATGAAAATAGTCTTAATGTAACTTTAATTTATATTTAATTTATATTAGTGAATGAGGATATTAAATTTAGCAAATATGAGATTTTTGTTATTCTCATTATTTCTGTTTAGAACAGTTTTTCTGCTTGGCTGTAATCTCAAGAAACATCCTTTTAGGGTAGGACAGAGTTAAATTGATTTGCATCCTCTGTAAATACATTTTTTGCTAGATATTGGGGCAGAGAAAACACTAACAAAATTGGACAATTTGTTCTTCCCTAAGCAAATATGGAGACTCATTTGACACTTACATTTTACATGTCTATATGATATAAATAACTATGTTTTCAGCAAATATCAGGAAAATTGGCAATATTGACTCTCCGTCACAAGGAAAAAAGCAAATGCTGTAATAGCCAGCTGTCTGTGACAAGCAGAGGTCATCAACCCTGCAGCTTCAGCAACTTATTGCTTTACTGTTTTGCATCTCTCTATATTACAGCCTTGTGGGTTGTTGCTGGCATGCAATGTCTTTTTTTTTTTTTTAATTTGGTTTTTCGAGACGGGGTTTCTCTGTATAGCCCGGGCTGTCCTGGAACTCACTTTGTAGACCAGGCTGGCCTCAAACTCAGAAATCCGCCTGCCTCTGCCTCCCGAGTGCTGGAATTAAAGGCATGTGCCACCACCGCCCGGCTTGACATGCAATGTCTTACTTGTGGACTGTTGTGTGTTTGTAAGTGTGTATGTGTATAAGTTTGTGATGAAAGAAAAAAATACAACAATTTACCTTAATAATAATTTTAACGATTCCCTGCACAGAATTTCTACCTGGAAATATCATTTCTTTTATTGTTACCTTTTCCATAAAGAATGTAACAGAAGATATAATTGAGTAGACATCTGTGTGTTTCTTGTTTTGGATTTTGCTTTGTGTTTTGAAATGTGGTTTGTTTATTGTTCTCAACACAAGGCCCATTTTGGTTGTCTTATCACAAGTATTCACTAACAGGACATACATGCCTGCTGGGTCATACTAGTGTGAGATAGCAATGTTCAAAATAGCTGGTTTTGTTGTTTTTTAATTCTAAAACGTTTGACTCAATATACTTCCTTTAATAGTTCCTTCCATACTTTCTGTATTTGTTTCATGGAAAGTTACACTATTTATATTTTAAATCACCAATTGAATCAATGTTTTCTACAAAATGGTATGGCAGAATATAAAGAAGCGGGGTTGAGATTCTGTCTCTGTACCCACAAAAAAGGACGATTGTTTTCCTCATTTTTTAATGTTCTATTTCCTTTGTAGGAAAAATGAACTTCTCTTGTCTGATTCTAGGAGTTGTTTGATGCTTGGAATTAAATTACTGTAAACATTTTTTTTTTTTTTTTGTACTTATAAAAATCCAGTCAGTGGCATTTACTATCTTTGTAAAGTAACTGATGTTAATGGATATTCTCTCTTTAGGAGCTCACTTCTTTCTTTCTTTCTTTTTTTAATTAATTAATTAATTAATTATTATTTTCTTTATTTACATTTCAAATGCTATCCTGAAAGTTCCCTATACCCTCCCCTTGCTCTGCTCCCCTACCCACACACTCCCACTTCTTGACCCTGGTGTTCCCCTGTACTAGGGCATATAAAGTTTGCAAGACCAAGGGGCCTGTCTTCCCAATGATGGCTGACTAGGCCATCTTCTGCTACATATGCAGCTAGAAACACGAGCTCTGAGGGTACTGGTTAGCTCATATTGTTGTTCCACCTATAGGGTTGCAGCCCCCTTCAGCTCCTTGGGTAATTTCTCTAGCTCCTCCATTGGGGTCTCTGTGTTCTATCCTATAGATGACTATGAGCATCCACTTCTGTATTTGCCAGGCGCTGGCATAGCCTCACAAGAGGTCGTTATATCAGGGTCCTTTCAGCAAAATCTTGCTGGTATATGCAATAGTGTCTGGGTTTGGTGGCTGATGATGGAATGGATCCCTGGGTGGGGTAGTCTCTGGATGGTCCATCCTTTCGACTTAGCTCCAAACTTTGTCTCTGTAACTCCTTCCATGGGTTATTAACCCAGAAACTTAGAGTACCCAAAATACAATTTGCAAAACACAAGAAAATCAAGAAGAAGGAAGCTCACTGCTTTCCAACACACAGGGGTGCCACACAGTGGAAATGAATGAGAAGGTAGGCCAGCGTGTCAGTTTCAGGGGTCACCCTGGCTAACCTAGAACGCTCCATCTCTACTCTAAGTGCTGATATGGAGGTAGTACATGAAAGTGTTGATGTCTACAGTTGGCAGACTACAAGTAAATGATAGATTACATTGGACATAGTGGGTGAGTCTCAGGCAATCGGTCAAAGTGTTAAACACAAGGGTTCCTCAAGAAGAGTCCTGACTATATCCTACAGCATCAAATGCTGTCTAACTTTTCAGTCCACCCATTGCCACTATCCTATAAAGCAAAAGAGTTGTATTTAGGTGTATGTGTTTACACATAAATATGTGGTACAGGAAATAAATATATATGTATAATATATGTATATGGCATGTATGATGCATGTACATGTATGGTTATATGATTGTATTTGTTCCATTTTGCTAGAGAATTTTGTCCAGTGTGGGCAGAGGACAAATGAAGGGAAAAAAAAGTCACATTTTTTTTTAAAAAGTAAAGAAGTTATAATAGTTGGATATATACATATATGATCTAGCAATCCCTCTCCTGGGTTTATTTTCACAGTAAATGTAATTGATTTGTTAAAGAGACACCTATACTTCCTTGTAGAACTAGTTGCTATATTCAAGTAAAGGAATTAACCTATTAGGTAACTACTACTGGATAAACATGTATATTCATTGTATATATTTAGCCTGGAAAAGAATAACTTCTTGTCATATGTATAACATGGCTAGGTCAGGACATCATTAAGTGAAAGAGGGCAGGCACAGAATGCAAAGCACTGCATCATCTCACGTACTTAAAGGATTTTAAGAAGTTGATCTCATAGAAGTTGTGGGTACCAGGTAGTGAGGAGCTTAGCTATGAATGAGGGGTGAGGAAGGAAGGTTAATTACTGGTTACTAAGTTATAGCTAGATAAGGCTTCTGTTGTATATCAGAGTAGCCATTGGTGACTACAATATATAGTGTATCCCAGAAAAGCCAAAAGTAGGGGGTTTTGGATAATTTGTATCAAAGAAAAGTTAAATGTTTGAGGATGTGGATATGTTTATCCATCTGAACATTATGCAGAATATGCATGTATCAAAACACCACATGGCACGCCATAAATATGGACATTTTCTGTTGCAACTAGAAAACAAGAAACTTGTAAAATAACATAGCTTAAATTGGCAGCTGCTGTACAACCATTTTAAGCAAAGCAATCCTCTATGTTTGTCCCCAAGCTTCAGATGAAACTGTCAGTTACAGGAAGCATGGGCCTGTTACTGACACGAAGCTTTTCAGCCTGCCAAATGAAAATCGCCTGTTGCTTATACCTCGGTGTTTCAGACAAACACGAGCTGTAAATAGGCATTGCTTCGCAGGAGATGATATATCGATTCTTTTGAGAAGCAGAAATTGCAGGGCGTGAGGACCTACCCAAGCAAAGCAAACAATTTGGGGGCGAAAAGAAAAGGAAACTTGCTTTGAATAGCAGGAGACGACGTTTTGGCAGCTGAGCAGGGCAAGAGCTTCATGAGCCGCTCTTTAATGCTGCGCTTGGTGTTGTTCTGCGCGTAGAGGAAACCTAGAAAATACATGATCGGTTCTGTTAGTGCCTTCTGCACAGCAGATCCCTCATGGCTGCAGGGGTCACAAGGGAAGCTGGACAGGCAGGATGGGGAGACAGCTGCTAGCTGCTAGCTCAGGCAACCACAGACAGCCAGTTAGGGCCCCTAAAGTTGGTTTCCTTATTTATCTTTTACGTAAGCGTCATATGCTGCACTAAAGGTGCAGATTAGCAAACGAAAACAGTATGAAAAGATTCTCAGTGGATAACAAGAGTAAAATTTGGTGGCTTATTTTGAATCTTAAAATTTGGTGGCTTATTTTGAATCTCAGATCAAAAGCACAACAAATACCACTGGGGGAAAAAAAAAAACGTTGCCTGGGTTGAAAGTTCAATATTCAAACCAGAGTTAAGGGCCCCCCGCATCTCAATCTTCTTTTCTCTCTCATTGCTCCAGGCTTTGATTACAAAGGAGGTGGATGCTCTCATAAATCATGCACACAGCAATCACCTGATAGTACTTTTGCCTTCCCTGAAAGTGAGAAACATCAGTGGCCTTGACAGGCAGTCTCATTAGCATGCGTTGAGGAGTCCGGATATGTAGAAATCCTTCGCATTTTTCACACAGTGACATTAACGAATGGAACTTATTCAAGTGAAGCCATTCCCAAAGAAGCAAGGTGTGTTTCCAAAATGTTAACCCAGGAACGGAGCCCGGTGCAGGTGCCGCAGGAAAATAGCCATGACTTCAGGCAGTTGGAGAAGACAGAAAATCAGTCGTGGCTCCGCAGGCAAACTAGCAAGTGCCTGAGACAACTTGTCACATCTGGAACCCACTGTGTTCAATTCAGCATCATCTCAGCCACTCCAAATGCCTGAAAGCACAGATCTGCTTGTTAAAATGAACTGCAAAAATCAAATTGGTCTGGAAGATGATTGATCTAAAGCAAAGGAAGAGCACCAATTACGTTTAAAGTTATATTATCTTTGTGCTGGGGACCTGGCAAGCATGCCTCTTGTTCCTTATCTATCCTATTGTTTCTACCTTGGAATTTTAAGCTAGTCCTGACCCTGAACCTAGAGATCCACCTCACCAGGAGAACATACCGGCTAAAACTGTGAGTGAGAAAAATGAAGAGATAAATATGCAGGTCAGATCATCCTCTTGATTAAGAGCGCTCTTAAAACTTCATACTGTCTGGGACCAATGTCCTGACGATGTCTGCACACGATCCGAGGCTGCATCACTCCGGGGCACTTTCACTCACTGTTCTTACTGCTCTAACTCATGGCCACCGGCCGAGTAGTCCTTTCTGACTTGGTCAGAACTCACAAATCATCCTTCCAGCCTGGACACTTAGCTAGTGTGAAACACCTTCGTCAATTGACTTCCTAAGAGAAAGTTGAGGATGTGGCACAGAATCAAAGGTTAATAAATTCACACTGGACATATAAAGACCAACAGCAATTTCTGCGTTAAGTCTGATTTATATCGTGTGTATGTTGATTTTTCTTCCTCCTCCTCCATTTCTGGAAGAACTTTTTCTCCTAGGCACCCCCTCCCCTGGAAACTCAAAGGCATCAGGATCTTGTATTCAATCCTCAGGCGGCATGCTGTCTGTCTTTGCCCTTTCCTTACTGCCATGGTAAGGTATGTGCTACATTCTTCTTTGTAGTCAGCCCTTCACCAAGAGTCAACATCTATATTCCCAGTCTGCCTTTGATACAGTTCAAGTACATCCCTTTGGCAAACTGTCCCTTCCTGTCTCCACCTGGCCTTGTTTGCTTTCCCTAGTGGCCCAGCAGCCCATCATATTTCCGCATGTCACCACACCCTGTCATAGATAAGAGATAAAGTTGAGGAACAATGTCCTGCCAGCTTTCTGTAGCAGGACATAGAAGACCCTAAGGGAGCTTCTATCACAGCTCCTTAGCTTCAGACTTAATTTCTTGACAACTAGCCAGACTCTGAATTTTTGACAGAAATTCAAGATGTGTTCTGGCTGCTTGATTTCCTCTTTGGTCCATGAATTCTATTTGCAAGATCAGGTTTTCTGTGAGGAGGGAAAGATTCCCCCTCCCCAACTACTTGAAACTGTCAACATTACTTGTGTTGTCCCTGTATTATTTGGTAAGATCAACAAGTTGTTAATTTAGATTAAGCTCAAGAAGTTTTAAGACTGTAGTCCCCACTTCTTCCTGTTTCATTCTAAGTGACCTTGGAGAGATCATTAAACTCTAGGCATCTATGTTTCCCTCATGAATCAAGTTGAAATGGCTATGAGTATTAAGGCTAGAATGCCACCCCCAATAGACATGCTTTGATTGACTAGTCCTTAGATGATAGCGTTCTTTGGGTAGATTCAGACAGGCAGCTAGGATTTGGCCTTCTTGCCAACTTTTTTTCTCACTCTGTTTTGTGATCTGCCTCAAGACAAAGCTTCTACCATAAGCATGAGCCACTGTGATCTAACCTGTTCCACCATGTCTTTCCACGAATGATGTTCTGAAATCCCCTGCAACATAACTTTTCTCTTTTAAATGACTTTCATTTGGCTATTTTGGTTTCACTGGAGTAAAATTTCACTTCTAAAAGCAATTAAAAAGCCAGGTGTAGGCTGCTACTTTTTTGGATGAGGGTTGGGGTTGGGTTGGGGTAGGGGTTATTATAGAAGCCTTCCATGTCCCTCTTTCTCAAAATAGGAAGCCATCAAAGAGAACTCTTAAAAAGTATGTGGGCTGGCGAGATGGCTCAGTGGGAAAGAGCAATGATTGCTCTACCAAAGGTCCTGAGTTCAAATCCCTGCAACCACATGGTGACTCACAACCATCTATAATGAAATCTGACTCCCTCTTCTGGTTCATCTGAAGAGAGCTACAGTGTACTTTATTATAACAATAAATAAAACTTAGGCAGGAGTGAGCAGGGCCGACCAGAGTGAGTGGGGTTGATGGGAGCAACCAGAGGTCCTAAAAATTCAATTCCCAATAACCACATGAAGGTTCACAACCATCTGTACAGCTACAGTGTACTCATACACATAAAATAAAGTTTTAAAAAGTATGATAAGGATACTGAAGTTAGCTCTCCACAATTGATGGCTCCTTGGGTGGGGAAGGTTGGGCAATTCGATTCTATTTATGGGACAGGCCTGAGAGTTTGACCATGCTCCAATGAGTACATAGAACAAATTGGACTTGCTTTTTTTCCCCCCTTTTTTACTTTTTTAATTTTAATTTTATTTTTGGCAGGGGATGTCACAAGGGTTGGGGGAGGACAGGCATGGAAGGATTGGGAAGTGAGTGTGATTGGGGTGCATGATGTGCAAGTCCCAAAGAATAAACAAAATATTTTATTAGAGAGTGAGGAGAGAGAGAGAGAGAGAGAGAGAGAGAGAGAGAGAGAGAGAGAGAGAGAGAGAGAGAATACAAAATCAGGAAGAAAAGAGCAGAATTCGGGCATGGGTAATTCTCTTCTTCTTCTACCTCTTCCCTTCTTTTTCTGATATCAGTCCATGAGAAAAGCTATACTTTTACACTCTTCTCCTTAAAAATATAGTGGCTTGGTATTCGGGCACTGGAAGCAATTGGTCCCCAAGGTTGCATCTCAGCACAGACCTTGGCTTAGTTACTTAATTTCTCTATATGCCAGCTTTTCTCCTTGGGAAAATAAACTAGTCACCATGTCTACATCAAACAGTTGTGGATATCAGGCGGAATAACAATGAGCTATTGACTCAAGGACACTTCTGTAATATGCGCCCAGTGAATGGTAGACCTTCTTTTTCTACTTTATACCCTAAGAACAGACCAGATTACTTCCAGCCCCAGAGCCTTTTATTTTGCTGCTATCTGCATGGAAACTTTAGAATTTGGTTTCTCCTCCTTTTTTGTCTAGCTCACATCTATTCACCCATGTAATATCAGTTCTATGATTGTTCCCAGAGGAAGGCCTAACAGAATAAAGCAGAGCATGAAGAACTTTTATATGTTCTTGGGGTTTCCCGTTTCTTTCTCTCATAGGGTGTATAATTAGTAACACATTTATACATTTTTAAAGTATAACTACATTCTGTAATATAATATTGAAGAGTGATGCATTTAGTGGTTAATGAATGCTACTAGATATGTTGACTGTCACTATAAACAATCATACATAATATAGAGTAAACGATTCTAAGCACAGAGAATAGGCAGTATAGAACAGGGATGTTTAGGAGAAGAGAAAGCTAAGAGGTGAGTCTGTGGGGGCTCTTTCTGGATCGTGGCATGCTCCCCACAGGGTTCAGAGTGATGTCCAAGCTCACTTGACTGAGATCTAGACATGAGTTAGTCTTCTTCAGTGGCTAGAATTTTTAAGGAAATGGAGACATAATTTTTGAGAGGAGTGTTTCAGGAACCTGGGTGAGGATTATGTGTGGGTTTTGGAGTAATGGTTGGGAAATGCATGCTCAGGACGAGGTGTCATGTGCATATGAGACAGAAGTTGCTGAAGAGCTAAGAATAAAATGATGATAACAGCAGTCTCAGGTGCCTAGCAGTTTGAAGTTCTGGTACAGTCATATACACAGACATACAGACACACAGACACACACACAACACACACACACACACACACACACACACACGAACACACACTACTCACCCAAATGGACCCACCCTTTTATAAAGAAGATAAAAGAAAATACACCAACTGCATTGAGAACATCTGTTATTCTCACTGAGCTCAGGATGTCTACATGGGAGGAAGAATAATTTCCTAGAGTGAGGCCCGTTCTATGACTAATTGACTACTCTTAAGAGGAAACAGAACAAAAGCTAGAGATACTCTCAGTAGGCTAGAAGACTCTAGGATGTCTTCTAAAATAACACAAAACACTATTTAAAGATAGATACTGCAAACAAAACTTTCTATATCATGTGGTAAGAGTGTCAGTTATGTTGTGAGACTCACTTGGCAAGCAGCAGACATGACAATGAGAGAGAGAGAAAAAAGAAAAAAAGAAAGGGATAGAAACAGACCTAAGGTAGGCACAGAGAGTGGAACTAATAGTAAATGATGTTAAAGAAAATGATGACTGTGTTGTTAGGGAACTTTTCAGAAACACAATTAAAGCAACAGGCAGAAACAAGAAGGCACAAAGTAAAATATGTAAAGTAAAAGGCTTGTAAGAGTTAGAGGACAATCCTCTACGGGACTGTGCTTCCTAGAAGTGGCCACCTACACAAGGCCTGAACAATGACCACAGCAATAGACAAGCTAATGTAGAAGAAGGAAGAAAAGTCTCACAGGCTCCATTCCCTGGACAAAGAATCACAGGGAACTAATTAATGACTGCCAAGAGTCAGAGAATTGGCTTGTCCAGCAATAAGCCTCCTAACTGGTTATCCAGTACATGGTGGTTGGCCCTGAAGTCATAATCACCACAAACAACCAAATCACACTCAACCAGGTTGTATTTATAAAATTGTATTCACGTGTATACCTCTCCCTCTCCTGCTTCTCTCTCTTTCTCTCTCTCTCTCTCTCTCTCTCTCTCTCTCTCTCTCTCTCTCTGTGTGTGTGTGTGTGTGTGTGTGTGTCTCTCTCTCTCTCTCTCTCTCTCTCTCTCTCTCTGTGTGTGTGTGTGTGTGTGTGTGTGTGTGGGTAATAAGTAAAAGAAAAGTGGCCATCAATTTTAGAGGAAATGAGGGGACCTGGAAAAAAGCTGGAGTACAGAGACATGGAAGGAGTTCAAGGGGTGAAAGAGCAGGGGAAAATGATGTAATTATAGTTCAATTAAAAGTGGTTTAATTGTACGAAGTCATCTTTATTTAGTTTGATTTACCAATACATGAGGGATTGCTAAAGAATGATTTATGAAGCTCAAATAGATAACAAAAATTAAAATATAAGTTGGAATAATATAAATAGATAATTAATGGGAGTTTTGGGACCTCTCTAAAATCCTAAGAATGTAGAATGACTACAGAGTAAGCAGCAAGGAGAGATAAGAGCTTTGCTAAGAAATAATGGAGCCAACAGATTGGGAAAAGATCTTTACTAATCCTACATACTAATCCTTTACTAATCCTAATAGAGGACTAATATTCAATATGTACAAGGAACTCAAGAAGTTAGACTCCAGAGAACCAAATAAACCTATTTAAAAAATGGGGAACAGAGCTAAACAGAGAATCCTCTACTGAGGAAACTTGAATCACTGAGAAGCACCTAAAGAAATGTTCAACATCCTTAGTCATCAGGGAAATACAAATCAGAACAACCCTGAGATTCCACCTCACACCAGTCAGAATGGTTAAGATCAAAAACTCAGGTGACAGCAGATGCTCGCCAGGATGTGGAGAAAGAGGAACACTCCTGCATTGCTGGTGGAATTGCCAGCTGGTACAACCACTCTGGAAATCAGTCTTGTGGTTCCTCAGAAATTGGACATAGTACTAACTGAGGACCCAGCTATACCACTCCTGGGCAAATAACCAGAAGATACTCCAACATGTAATAAGGACACACACATGTTCCACTATGTTCATAGTAGTCATATTTATAATATCCAGAAGCTGGAAACAACCTGGATGTCTCTCAACAAAGGAATGGATACAGAAAATGTAGTACATTTACAAAACGGAATACTACTAAGTTATTAAAAACAATGACTTCATGAAATTCGCAGACAAATGGTTGGAACTTGAGTGAGGTAACTGACTCACAAAAGAACACACAGGGTATATACTCACTGATAAGTGGATATTAGCCCAAAAGTTCAGAATACCCAAGATACAATTCATAGACCATATAAAGCTCAAGAAGAAGGAAGACCAAAGTGTGGATGTTTCTTCAGCGTTTCTTAGAAGGGAGCACAAAATACTCATAGGAGGAAATAGGAATGCAAAGTGTGGAACAGAGACTGAAGGAAAGGCCATCCTTTTCCTTCCCCACCTGGGGATCCATCCCATGTACAGTTACCAAACCTGGAAGATATTTCAGATGCTGGAGTGCTTGCTGAAGGGAGCCTGATATGGCTGACTCTTGAGAGGCTCTGCCAGAGCCTGACAAATACAAAGATGGATGCCCACAGCCAGCCATTGGGAGCATGGTATGCCCTATAGAGGAGTTGGCGATAGAACTGAAGGAGCTGAGGGTTTGCAGCCCCTTTCATGGAGGAACAGTGTCAACAGGCCAGACACCCTAGAGTTCCTGGGGACTGGACCACCAACAAAAGAGTACACATGGAGGAACCCATATCTCCGGCCACGTATGTGGCAGAGGATGGCCTTGTTGGACATCAGTAGGAGGGGAAGTCCTTGGGCCTGGGGGGGGGGGGGTTCTATGCCACAGTGTAGGAGAAAGCCAAGGCAGGAAGGCAGGAGTGGGTGGGTGTACAGGGGAGTACGCTTATAGAGGCAGGGAGAGGGATAGGGGGTTTCTGCAGGGGAGACCAGGAAAGGAAAGGGTATAACTTTTGAAATGTAAAAAAAAAAAAAAAAAAAAAAAAAAAAAAAA
>NC_034602.1:40886234-40888130 GCF_900095145.1 Mus pahari
AAAAAAAAAAAAAAAAAAAAAAAAAAAGGAAATATCCAATAAAAGAAAAAAGGAAGAAATAATGGTCTAAATGTTTCACATTTGCTTGGAAACATTTGAAGACCTACAATTTTTTTCAACCTAAAGCAAGACAAATTCAAGACAAATCATAGGGAGCTCAATGGGAAAACAATATCATTAAAAATGAATGAAAAGGTACCTAGCAGAGAGCAATGCTATGAGGACGTATTGTATTGTAAGATATTGTATTGTAAGATACAGTACAGTTTGGTTGATGCAATGACTCCTCAGAGTTCTCAGGTTGAATACAAAGAAAATCAAGCCAGATGTCTATACTCAATCCATACAGTTGTTTTGAAAAATAAAGGTGAAACTATGTCTTCAGACAAAGGTGCGATAATACATAGTCAATCAACCTGTATTAATAAAATATAATAAAGAAAATTGCTCAGGCTAAGGAGAAATGATGTGACACAGACACACAAATCTTCATAAAGTTATAGAAATTGACAATATCTGAATTAATACAAAAAAGTTGTTGCCTTGTCCTATATGTTTAAAAGAAAACAAATCATGAAGTTTATTGTATTTACATGGAAAATTTCTGAGACCAAGAGCATGAAATTTTGAAGAAAGTCAAGTAGAATTTACTACTATGTGGCTCTTATATCTCATAGAGAGTGGGACCTTGTTAGTTGTAAGTAGCCTGCAGTAAATGAAGAAGAAGACATATTACAATTTCTAGATACTAGGACACCAATTAAAGCAGTATAAGAAAGTATAGCTAAAGCTTCAGTAGAGGAATTAAATGGGACACATACACATTACAGTTAAGACAAAACCCCGTTTCCATAAGTTTTGTGGAATTATAGCCAAATGCATAGTTAAATCTTTAACTGTGTTTTTCTTGTCCGTGACTGTACTCCCGCCATCAGCACAGTGTCTGATATATAAATTGCTCAATCTGTATCCACCGAAGCATGAAATCAGACTATGTATCTTTTCTGGTTAAGAAGTCTGACATCATCCACAGGGCTATAATTAGCAGATGCACTTAGAATTTGCA
The DNA here is from genome assembly GCF_900095145.1 of Mus pahari. Taxonomy (NCBI): domain Eukaryota; kingdom Metazoa; phylum Chordata; class Mammalia; order Rodentia; family Muridae; genus Mus; species Mus pahari. The sequence continues at coordinate 40,887,301 of NC_034602.1, forward strand.
TAATATATTTTCCCACAGCTCCTCCCACATCCTTAAAGGGTAGCTGAGTGTGATGCTCCCGTGATGAGAACAGTGTTGATAGAGTTAGGGATGGCACTCTACTGTCCAGCAGTAACACTAGGAAATCAGGGAGGGTAAGGCAGCCAGAAAGTTGCCGTAGGACCTCACCCACAAAAGACTACCCACTTTCATCAATTAATTAGCATGTTTCCCATAAGCATTTATCTACTAAGGTACTTAAAATGTTTATTATAAATGCACACTTACAAACATAAAGTGTTATCTTTGTACAACTGTATGTGGGGTGACGACATGAAAACTCCAAACTTTGGAGTATCAAACTTCTGCCCTCACACCTAAAACACTGCATGGCTGGATTGTTGATTTCAGTTGACAACTTTGATTCATTTGGGAAAAAATTCTGTTTGTTCATTAATTCATTCAAATGTTTCTTCAGTACCTGTTCGTTAGTATCCCAGTACAATATGTTAAAAAAAATCTTATCGTTTGTGATTGTAAGTTATAAAAAAGAAAGAATAAATAGTAAAATATGTAGAAAAATATGCAGTATATCAGAAAACAACAGATATTAGGTAGAGACTTCTTTCAGTAGACTGTGGTGGGTGTCACAAAGAAGAAGACATCATTTAAAAACATGTTGGTTAAAAGACATGGAGTTAGCCGGGCGTGGTGACGCATGCCTTTGATCCCAGCACTTGGGAGGCAGAGGCAGAGGCAGAGGCAGGTGAATTTCTGAGTTCGAGGCCAGCCTGGTCTACAAAGTGAGTTCCAGGACAGCCAGGGCTACACAGAGAAACCCTGTCTTGAAA
>NC_034602.1:40888273-40895340 GCF_900095145.1 Mus pahari
GTTGAGGGTACTGGAGTCGCATTTTATCAAATAAGACAAGAAGGCATCACACCCATTTTCAAATTATTAAAGGATATATTATATTTTATATGCATATACGCATATATGCATACATATATATAAATTATTATTATTTAATATTAACACCAAAGTTTCTTCCATTCCAGATAACAAATCAGCTTCACATCAAGTTGATTCCTCCATGCAGAGTTTTGTATGCAATTGGTTATTTTTCACTGTCTGTCTTTTCTGATATACAAGGAATGCCATTGTATATAATTAAAGCTTCAATGCTGAATGATGGACCATGCCTTCAGAGCTACAAAAGCTCTGGTAGTGATAGTGCAGAACAATGCTATCATAATGAGATTGTGCTCTTCTTCCCTTTTTTTTTTTTTCCAGGACAGTGGAGAGCAAATATTTCTTGTGGTTTGCTCCGAGATAAAGGCTCCTACTCCATCATTCAGTACCTCTTCAGCTTCTAACTTAGGCTTGTGAAATATGCACAGTGCTTGCTTGTGGCCTGTGAATGGCAGGTGGAAGAAAATGGCCAATCATAATTTGAAAGATAGAGTGTCCTCTATGTCAGTGTCTATGACCAAACCACAGGAGCTTTAGAGGCACTGTGATTCCAGCTGTGTTCTCCTTGGAATCAGTGATAGACAGATTTCATTAGCAGTGACTTCGGTGCTCAGGGTAGGACATGAGTGTTTTCACTAGTTACAAATCTATGTGTCAAAATATTTAGCTTTAAATGAGTGAATTAATACTCCTTACATACATGTTCGATATCTGTCTCATGTCTCTGTGTCTCTATTTATCTGCCCCCTACCCCTCACTCACTGCATATCGTCAAATCTGATCCTGAAACTATATAGCACACAATAACTCAGAGTTCATTCTGTGGAGGTATTACCTGCTGTAAGGTACTGTCGCTCAAGTCCCATGCCTATCCTCTGTTTTTCGCCACTAAGAAGAAGAATACTCATGGCTGACTATTAGGAGAAATACTTATGTTTTGCTTTATGTCTCATTTTCAGAAGCACAAAGCTAGCCTTCCTAATTGGTCTATCTTGCTTTGCCTGGTTATAAAACAGTTACTTTCTCTATCACTTAACTAAGAAAATATCAACCAGCATATAATCAAATTAGGGGAAAACGGTCTTCCCAAGCGCAACAGATGCACACATCGGACTTCAGTTAGGACCAGTTAGGACCAGTTAGGACCACTAAAGACAGGTGTTGTCTGTGTGAATTCTATGGGATCTGTCAGGTCTTCGCTTTCTCCTGGTGCTTGTTTCTCTTGTTCTTTCCCTTTCCTTCTTATTCTCTCCACTTGTCTTCCTCTTTTTCTCCATCTTTTATCTCTCTGGGAAACTTTCCTCACTCTCTCTTGTTCCTTGCCTCACTGTATCCCTCCATTCTTCCATGTCTGCATTTATCTTGTTTCTGCTTTTATTCTCTTTCCCTCTACTCCGGACTCGACTCATTATTCATTCATCTGAGCTTGTTAACCTTTGTGTGGATTTTGCTCTTTGTGAGCTATTGCAAAATGGCTTTAGTCCATAGAGTAACCAGCAATAACTTTAAGTTCTCTTGAGCAAATGTTAACACACAAGATAGCCAAAGTGACACTGTTTCCAAGTCCAACACTTGTTATCTGAAAGTCAAGGGACTAGAAGCATTTTATATTTTGACAGTTACTGTTAATGTGAAATTTTGAAATGTCAGCTTTCCTAATTATGAATGCTCAGTCTGTACTCAAAATTATTCAAACTTTTCTGACTTATAAGAAGAATTGTGTTTAGCTAAAGAACCATAGCTACTGTCTGAAGAAAAAAAAAAGTCAGTTTTTCTTGTTGATTTGTTTGACCCTTCCTTCTTTCCCTCCCTCCATCTCTCTCTTTCTGCCCTTCCTTTCCTTCCTCCTTGAATGGCATCAGCATTCCATTTTGTGGTACTAGGAATACTAGGCAAGCATTCTGCCCTTGAGCTGCATCTCCATCCAGACCTGGGATCTTTAGAATTTCTCACTGAAATCTAAATTTCATTTCTTTCATGTATGAATTACTAAGATGTCTTATATGGGGATATCTTTTACATGGGAGGTTAGGCTTTATCTGTAGTTCTTATATAATTAGGGTGTTGAGATCTTGCCAGGTGGTAGGAGCTGCCCTAAAATCCTTTGTTCTCAAGCCCTAGTATGCTCTAAAATGTCCTTGTTCACAGGGCACAATTTGTGACCATACAAATTAACAAACAGTGCAGTTCCCTTTATTATATTAATGAGGTCATTGACTAAAGGGCCACTTAACTACACCACAAACCATATGAAGACTACATCATATAATACACTATTTCTGAAGCAGGCATCATTAGCAGGAAAGAACAGACAAACACGGGGGTGGGGCAAGTAAAGGCCAAGGTGGAAAGACTTGCCGTGTCAGAGTAAAAAAGGTAATTAGCTTAAATCAGAACTCTGCCACTGTTTGTTTGTAAGAATGGAAAAATAGACTACTTTGACAGAGCCTCTTTGATCTCACTTGCACTAGGAGAGAAATAAGAACACAGCGTCTGATCTTTCCTACACCGGCACAGAGGTTCAAATAAGGTACATACAGCTCCTGGCTAGCTCGCTAGGACTCTCCTTCCTCAGGCAGTGAATTCGGAGACAAATGTGCAGAAGGCTCAGAAACCAAAGCAAATTTAAAAAGTAAGAGCTAAGGCCTTTTTGATAAAGCAACCAATAGGTACCCCACCTAACATCTCTCCTTATAAGTTATTCTTTTAACAATAATTGTATTTGATATACAAACATATGAATCAGACCTATATATGAGACCTCTTCCTGAAACTAACACTTTAACTACTTTATAAATATTAAGTATCATTAATTATCAGTCACTATAAATCCAGGTTTTCTTTTAGATGAGCTGGTATTCAGTCAGAAAGACGACTGTAGTTGAGTGAGCTTGATTCTTCTGATTGTAAGAGATCAAGATACAGTTTGAACACTGTTTTTAATTATATATTGCGTTTACAAATTTTAGTTTCAGTTAGAACAGAATGCTTATTATATAATGAGTGATGTCATTCTACCAACCCTGTGTACAATATGTAGTGTACATCTTTAGCTGTCTTCCAGGCTACACAATTCTCAAAGAATTTAGGGAATGAATGGAGTTGTTGTTCTGTGAGATCCTTCAAATACCAGAAGAAATACCATATAATCCATTATAACTTCCAGTTGGAGATGCTACTTCAGTCCTTTCAGGACACTGTATTTGATCTTCATCATGTAACAATCTGTCTTCTCTATAAGATTATTTAGTTTGTAAATTTAATCAATAAATATTAATTGACCATTTGGCAAGGAGGTTTTCAGCTAGGAAGTGGAATGAGAATCCAATAACATAATCAATGACACTAAGCGTTTGTAATCCATACCTTGCCTGCTTGTTAGCATTGCCAGAGTGCCTTAGGAAATGTTCCATGCCTAATTGCACTAGAGCAGTGAAATCAAACTCAAACTTGAGACTTCCTATTCTGTTTCTAGCCAGAAATGTTTCCTTAACAACTGTGCTTTCATATTTTGGATGTTGCAAATGGATTCTTGTTGGGTTAAAGGTAATTTTCTTTCTGTAAAAAAAAATAGTTAAAGAATAATCATTTTAATATATATATATTAATATATATATCACCTAAAATAGATTTCTGGCTCATGAAAAGTGGAAATATCTGCAAAACCATATGAATTCCTTCATGGTAATTATTAGGTCTGTCACTGGCTGTCCCTAAAAGACAGGAAGTACCCTCAGCCTACCCATGACATACCGCCTTAGCATATCACAGAATGTGTGCTTTGCTTGGCTCATTTAGGTTAGTTTCTTATGATTTTCAATCTTTCATAGATTTTTTTTTCTACATGGACATTGCTTTTAGTTGAATTTTGTCTCTCAAAAATTCATGTCCATCTGGAACCTCTCAGAATGTTACCCCCTTTTAAGGGAAATAGAATCTTGAGAGATAAAGTCAGCTAAAATGAGATTATACTGGATTATGATGAGTTCTACCTTTAATGCCTAATGTCTTGTTGAGATGAGATGTGTAAATAACACAGTAGGAAAGTTAGAAGTTGATTTTTTTTTAAATAAATTGTCACACATCATTACAATTTTGAAAGCTGGAAATAACCCTTGTACAACCTCAGAAATTTTAGGTCACTAAAATTTATACCCATTAGATTCAAATTCAGACAGTTGGAGAATAAAATTAGGTTTTTACCTGATCAAATCAGTCGAGGTGTCGAACTCTCACTGCTTACACTGTTGTCAGGCATGCATGTGTGGCATAAATGCTAACCTATATATTAGAACCTCTGGCTCTTACAGATCTATGAGGGCTGAAGCAGAGATTCATGGGAAATAAAACTCATCATGTTTTAGAAGTTTGTGATGACTAAACACTGTAAGTAGTACAATACATATATTATCTTGAATAAGCTTCCAAAGAACAAAAAGATGTTTAACACACCCATTAGAAGCTTAAAAGTGTATGCTGCAAACTTGAAGCAATCCCACTAAAATCAGGGACTACGCAAGGCGGCCCACTTTCTCCCTACCTATTCAATATAGTACTTGAAGTCCTAGCCAGACCAATTAGACAACAGAAGGAGATCAAGGGGATACAAATTAGAAAGGAAGAACTTAAAATATCACTATTTGCAGATGCTATGATAGTATATAAAAGTGACCCTAAAAGTTCCACCAGAGAACTACTAAACTTGATAAACAGCTTCAGTGCAGTAGCTGGACATAAAATTAACTCAAACAAATCAGTGGCCTTTCTCTACACAAAGGATAAACAGGATGAGAAAAAAAATTAGGGAAACAACTCCCTTCACAATAGTCACAAATAATATAAAATACCTTGGTGTGACTCTAACTAAGGAAGTGAAAGATCTGTATGATAAGAACTTCGAGTCTCTGAAGAAAAAAATCGAAGATCTCAGAAGATGGAAAGATCTCCCCTGCTATTGATTGGCAGGATTAATACAGTAAAAATGGCTCTTTTGCTGAAAGCAATCTACAAATTCAGTGCAATCCCCATCAAAATTCTAACTCAATTCTTTACCTAGTTAGAAAGTGCAATTTGCAAATTCATCTGGAATAACAAAAAACCTAGGATAGCAAAAACTATACTCAACAATAAAAGAACCTCTGGTGGAATCACCATGCCTGACCTCAAGTTGTACTACAGAGCAATTGTGATAAAAACTGCATGGTACTGGTACAGCAACGGACAGGTAGATCAGTGGAATAGAATTGAAGACCCAGAAATGATCCCACACACCTATGTTCACTTGATCTTTGACAAAGGAGCTAAAACCATCCAGTAGAAAAAAGACAGCATTTTCAACAAATGGTGCTGGCACAACTGGTGGTTATCATGTATAGGAATGCAAATTGATCCATTCTTATCTCCTTGTACTAAGCTCAAGTCTAAGTGGATCAAGGAACTCCACATAAATCCAGAGACACTGAAACTTATAAAGGAGAAAATGGGGAAAAGCCTCAAAGATGTGGGCACAGGGGAAAAATTCCTGAACAGAACAGCAATGGCTTGTGCTATAAGATCGAGAAACGACAAATGGGACCTCATAAATTTGCAAAGCTTCTGTAAGGCAAAAGACACTGTCAATAAGACAAAAAGGCTACCAACAGATTGAGAAAGGATCTTTACCAATCCTAAATCTGATAGGGGACTAATATATACAAATAAGTCAAGAATCTGAACTCCAGAAAAATCAAATAACCCTATTAAAAAGTGGGGTACAGAGCTAAACAAAGAATTCTCCACTGAGGAATACTGAAGGGCTGAGAAGCACCAGAAAAAATGTTCAACATCCTTAGTCATCAGGGAAATGAAAATCAAAACAACCCTGAGATTCCACCTCTCACCAGTCAGAATGTCTAAGATCAAAAATTCAGGTGACAGCAGATGCTGGAGAGAATGTGGAGAAAGGAACACTCCTCCATTGCTGGTGGGATTGCAAGCTGGTACAACCACTCTGGAAATCAGTCTGGTGGTTCCTCAGAAAATTAGACATAGTACTACCAGAAGTTCTAGCAATACCTCTTCTGGGCATATACCCAGAAGAAGTTCCAACTTGTAATAAGGATACATGCTCCACTATGTTCATAGCAGCCTTATTCATAATAGCCAGAAGCTGGAAATAACCCAGATGTTCCTCAACAGAGGAATGGATACAGAAAATGTAGTACATTTACATATACGAGTACTATTCAGCTATTGAAAACAATGAAATTATGAAATTCTTGGGCAAATGGATGGATCTGAAGGATATCATCCTGAGTGAGTTAACCCAATCACAAAAGAACACATATGATATTCATTCACTGTTGAGTGGATATTAGTTCAGAAACTTAGAATATCCAAGATACAATTTGCAAAAACATGAAACTCAAGAAGAATGAAGACCAAAGTGTGGATACTTTGTTCCTTCTTAGAATGGGGAACAAAATACCCATGGAAGGAGTTACAGAGACAAAGTTCGGAGTTGAGATGGCAGGAAGGAGCATCCAGAGACTGCACCACTGGGGGATCCATCCCATATACAAATATGCCAGCAAGATTTTGCTGACAGCACCCTTATAGAGCTATCTCTTGTGAGGCTATGCCAGTGCCTGGCAAATACAAAAGTGGATGCTTATAGTCATCTATTGGATGGAACACAGGGCCCCCAAGGTATCTACACTTGTACCTTCCTTCTTGTTAAGCTTCCTATGATCTGAGATTTATATCGTGGGTTATCTCACTCATGATGATACTTTCTAGGGCCATCCATTTGCCTTCAAAATTCATGAAGTCTTCATTTTAAATATCTGAATAGTATTCCATTGTGTAAATGAATTACATTTTGCACTCTTAAGATTGAAGCATATGGGATCCTACCCGAGAAGAAATTCAGTGCAGTGGATGAAGCTTTTCTTTAAAATGATGCCTCTATAAGTCTTTGGATAACTGGATAAATGTACTCCATCAAG
>NC_034602.1:40897270-40900781 GCF_900095145.1 Mus pahari
CAAAGCACAGAGGAACTGAATAAGGTTGTGATGAGCAACCCTGGCTGAACAGGAAAGACCAGCTTTAAATCCTTTTTCAGCACACACTGGCTTTTCGAATACTTGTCCCAGGAAAATTAATGGGGATTTGAAAGATCCAAACAAAACACTGCTCTAAAGTAAAGATCTACATGAAACATGGCTTTGCCAAGCAGAAGGATTAACATGTAGAACTGAAATACACTATTTCAATTGCGGTTTGAATAGCTAGGCTCATCCCATGCCTTGGACAGTTNGCAGGGTTGCGCAATCCTTACTCTCAACCTATCTTTAAGAATTTGTCAGGTCTGTCAAGAATAATGATTCTGCATCGAGGAGTAACACACTGGTATTAGCCTCACATGTTTTTATCCCAGTAGTTTATGATACCAAATTTTCAGTTTCACACCACACACAATGAGGCCTAACCTAACCCTAACCCTTGGTCTTGCAAAGATCATATGCCCCAGTACAGGGGAATGCCAGGGCCAAGAAGCAGGAGTGGGTGGATTAGGGAGCAGGGCGAGGGGAGGGTATAGGGGACTTTTGGATAGGAAACTAGGAAAGGGGATAGCGTTTGAAATGTAAATGAAGAAAACATCTAATTTTTAAAAAAAGAAAAAAAATTGAATGCAGCTTGAATATAAAACTGTTTTGTAAGAATACCATTAGGTTTAATCTATCTTTTCCTCCCTAGAAGGATCTACAAAGTTCATGTTTATTAAATATCTGGGTAAGAAATTAATTTCTAAGGAGGAAGGGTTGATCTATCAATAAACCATGATATTTTTTTCCAAGAGTCTCCAGAACAAGTAGCATTTTACTGGGACTACCTGAACTGCCAGATCCTACCAAACCTGCGGCCAGATGAAAAAGCCCATCAGAAAGCCAAGGCTTGAAGATTTCAGGCAGGATCCGCCCTTCTTGATGAGTTTCTTATATGAGAACACCAGTTAGCAGGATTTGGGAAAGGTCCAAAAACTGGCTAGCATTGGCAGCGAACTTCAATAGTCTGAGAAAGCAGTGCTGTTAAAACACTCTCCAGTTATAAGAAGTGATGGCAGTTATGAAATTGAGATAAGATATCCTTACGGGGAGAAAACAATATTGTGCTCTCAGAGTAAAATTTCATAGGAAGCTTGTGAAAATGACTTCCTGGGCAAGGGAAATTATGGGTCTTATCTTATTTTCTGGGTGAGTAAGTCCATTGAATTTACTATGATCTCTGGATCATATGTACAGAGAGAATAGAAAACCTTCTCGACAGCACTGAAGTCAGTGCTGGCCCTGGAACATTGAACTGAAAAGGTTTGAGATTCAGTTTGGTAGGATCTATACATTATTCATTATTTTGTTTCATTTCTGGTTTGTTATACTTCATAGCACACTTTCTAATTTGATCATCCAAACACAGTCCAATGAGATTAACAAGGTTGCTATTATAGTGCGTACTTCACCCAAGAGAATATTCATACAACCTAGAAAATGCAAAACTTAATTAATTGGCTGCTGTGCAGCTGAGTCTTCATGTCACCTCTTCTTACATTTATGTCCTTCTCTCTCCTTTATGTCCTTGCTGTTTAAGATGTGATAGTCCTTCAGCCTCACCCCGTATCTTGCTAGAACTACAGATGCTTTAGACCTTGCTCTGCATTACTGAATCAGAATTTGCATTTTACCAACATTCAGAAATGATTTGTAGCGTATGAATTTTAGATAGCACAATATACATCACGCTATATAGTCATCTGGAATGTCTTTATTTCCAGATTCTTATCTTAATTTCACTGTGAATGAGGAATAAGTAGAGGGCACTATCCTAAGAATAAGCTGTCAACCAATGAATCTTAGCAAACTATAACTAGATTCAAATAAGATTGGTATCAATGACATCAGTTTACTCTATGGTAAGGTACAGACCCTGAGCCAGTTGTGGTGAAACAGGCTTAGAATCCCAGGACCTGGGAGGTGGAAGAAAGCAAGAGTTAAGGGTATGCTGGGGTATATAGTAACTTTCAGGCAATCCTGGCAAACAACTAAAGAACTTGTCTCAAAATACAAGAAACAAAACCAAAATCATAATTAAAATCCAACCAATAATAACAGAAAAACAAGGTTCTGGAGACTAACTCCTAGTTTGGTACTTGCTGTGTACCATCAGCATCACTGAACTAATGAGAATCATAAAAATACCAATAGAGGAAGGTCATTGTGAAGGTCAGAGGCAAGGTGTCTGCAGAGCTGGCAGACAAGAACATAGTCATCTCATTATCTTAAGTATTATATGTAACAGAGCTTACTCTAGACATCTTTGTAAGAAATTAGAAAAAAAAAAAAGCCTTCTGATTTCATTTGATTTAGAAAAAGATGCCACATCTAGCCTAGGCTGGCTTCAAACCAGTAGGTCTCCTGCTTCTACCTCCCAAGTCCTAAGATAACAGAATGTACTTTCAGGCTCAGCACCACAAAGACATCTTTTTTCCCTGTATTGTGGTTCGCAATTGTAATCCTGGTATTCTGGAGGCAAGAGGATTGCTCTAAATTTGAGGTCAACCTCAGTTATAGAGTGAAATCCTGGGTCAAGAGAAACCAAAGCTGATATACTTAAGAAGTCACCCAGCGGTCTTCTCCAAGTCAAACTTTGAATCTTATTACAGAGATGTGCTCCACCTGACCTCTGCAGGCAGGTGTTGGCTGGGTGTATTTTAAGTGTCCACTGAATTCACCTCCCCAAAAGTCCTGGACACATTTTGGTTTTCAGTCACCTCCACTTAATGGGTATTCATCTTTGTACATATTCTGATATTAAGAAAGCAGTAGCATTCATCAATGATGCGTGCGACTTGATCAGTTTTGGGGGGGACCTGCAACATCCCAGTCTCAGGTTTAAAAAAATTACAAAAAAATAAAAATAAAAATATAAAAAAATCTTGAAATCCGGAAGACACCTGGGAAGAAGCTCATATAATGTCCTCTCTCAAGGAGTCCTAGAGATCAGTTGACTTGTATTAAGCCCCAGGATAAGTCTTATCACTGGAAGGTGAACAATATGCAAGGGACCAGTGTCCTAATGCAGGCCTCCAGCCCAGCCCCATTCTGATGATGTATCAAAATACTTCAATAAAAGGAAATTCAGAGTAAGTTAACTGACTCTATCACCTTTAGTATATGTACCTGCAATTCAAAACTCATAACTTACTTATTTGTTTGTTTATTTTTAGTTTTTCAGTGAGAGAAGAAACATGCAAAATGCTTTACTAAAACATTTCTAACAGAGATGAGCTGTGATTGAGTTAATACCGGACCATTGTTTCTCATGCAGAAAGAATTTTCTGGCCTCCTTATATGTGGTGTGAAGCTGAAAATTCGGTATCATAAACTACTGGGATAAAAACATATGAGGCTAATACCAGTGTGTTACTCCTCGATGCAGAATCATTATTCTTGACAGACCTGACAAATTCTTAAAGATAGGTTGAGAGTAAGGACTGCG
>NC_034602.1:40902386-40906458 GCF_900095145.1 Mus pahari
TGTGATGCCTGCCTTTCCTTGATGGAGTACATTTATCCAGTTATCCAAAGACTTATAGAGGCATCATTTTAAAGAAAAGCTTCATCCACTGCACTAAATTTCTCCTCCGGTAGGATCCCATATGCTTCAATCTTAAGAGTGCAAAATGTAATTCATTTATGCAATGGAATACTATTCAGATATTTAAAATGAATACTTCATGAGTTTTGAAGGCAAATGGATGGCCCTAGAAAGTATCATCATGAGTGAGATAACCCACAATATAACTCTCAGATCATAGGAAGCTTAATAAGAAGGAAGGTACAAGTGTAGATACCTGAAACCCACTTAGAAGGGGGAACAAAATAATCATGGGAGGCAGAGGGAGTAAGGAAACTGGGTAGGAGAGGGGAGTGGATAGGGGAAAGGAGGGTCAGGATCAGGACACAGGAGGGACACTCAGAATGAATGAGTCGAAATATGCGGCAGTAGGGGTTGGGAGCAGGGGGAACCTCTAGAAAATTCCAGATACCAGGGATATAGGAGGCTACCAGGCCTCAGTGAGAATGATATTAGCTGAAATGCCCAACGGCGGGAAGATGGAATCTGAAGAGAGCACCTCCAGTAGACAGACATGGTGCCCAGTTGAGTTTGGTGACCACCCACTCGTCTTCAAAACTGTTAACCCAGAATTATTCCTGTCTAAAGGAAACACAGGGACAAAAATGGAGCAGAGACTGAAAGAAAGGCCATCCAATGACCCACCCAATTTGGGATCCATCCCATATGGACCACCCAAATCCTGTCACTATTACTGAGGCCATATTGTGAGTGTAGACAGGAGCCTGACATGGCTGTCCTCTGAGGGGCTCTACCAGCCACTGACTGAGACAAATGCAGATACTTTCAGCCAACCATTAGATTGAGCTCAGGGACCAAGATGGGAGAGTTAGAGGAAGGACTGAAGGAGCTGAAGGGGATGTTTTTTCCATAGGAAGAACAACAGTGCCAACTAACCTAGATCTCTCAGAACTTCCAGAGACGAAGCCAAAAAAACCAGAGAATACACATGGGCTGGTTTGTGTCCCCAGGCACATGTATAGCAGAGGACAGCCTTGTATGGAGTCAGGGAGAGGATGAGTTTAATCCTGTGGAACTTGATGCCCCAGGGAAGAGGTATGCTGGTAGGGGTAAGGCGGGGTTGGGTGGGTGGGTGGGTGGAGAGCATCTTCTCAAAGGCTTGAGGGTGTGAAGAACCTGGGGAGAGGAGACCTGAAAGAGGCACAACTTTTGGAATGTAAATAAATAATTTAATTTAAAAAGGTCATGGGGGTGGGGGAAACATGTAAAACGAATGGAGAACTGAATATAGACAAATTGTCCTTTTCTGATAGAACAACCTCTTTCATGGGCAACCTGGTAACACCCAAAATCAGGATTCTAGAGCCCAGAGAAATTTTTTTTTATGTGTAAATTTTTTATAGTACATAATTGATTCAGTTACATTGATTTTCAACTATACACTATTCAAAACTCAGGCAGGGTCCTATAGATGCCAATGTTTTCATTTGCAACTATTTGTCAGTTACTCATTGATGATTTTGTGGCTTTCTAGAATTTTCTGAAAGACAGAAAAAAAAAACGGTAATTTCAACATTGTTTATCTTGTTTATGTGGTGTATCTAATATGTATTTACTTGCATGTATGGGTCCATATGTTCTTCTATGTATATATGAACATCAGAGGTTAGTAATGAGATTCTTTTCTTATTGTTCTCTATCTACATTTTTTTCTACAGAGTCTCTCAGTGAACCTGGAACTCAATTATATTGTCTGTCCAGCAAAGCTCCGTGTTATACCTGCCCCTGCCCCTCTTCTTGTCTATGTAGAAGCTATAGATGTTTCTAGAACATGCTCAGTAAGTGCATTACCCACTGAACCATCTCTGCAACTCTTATGTTGTCAGTATTTTTAAAATGTTGTTCATTGTAGCAGAGAAAGACTGTATTACATGTTTTCAAAATTATCTATGCTAATGCACAGCACTGAAACAACTAATCTACTACCATTGATTGCAGAGTCCTTAACAAAATGCTAATTTAATTAAGCTTTATCAGTTTTTCTCTCATATTCTGATTATAAAATACTCAACTAATAATGCAATCTTAAATACTAATAGTATTTAAATTTTATGAGATTTGTGCATGCACACATTTCAAACTTTATTTCCTTTCTGTCAAAGCAAATATGTAAGATTCTTTGTAATTCTATTTCTATTTATTCTCCATTTGATGGCTTAGCAGGAAAGAGACAGTAGGCATAAGGAATCTTAAGACAGAGAAGGAAGAATCAAACAGGAAGATGAAGGGAGAAAAGAAGAAGGGCTTTTATTAGGAAGGATTTAGGTTTATTAGTAAAATGTGAGATGATTTGCTCAGAACCTAATAGCATTTCTGGTTTGAAGTAGCAATACACAGTTAATTTGATTGCACCTCCTTAACACATTACCACAAACTGAATAGCTTCTCTCATAGTTCTGGTGTCTGCATATGCAAGACAAAAGAGTCAGCAGACTCAATGATTTCTGGAGTAGCTCCCCTTAGCATGCAGATAGTCACCTTTTCACTGTGTTCCTTTTACTCTCTGCTTCTGCCTTCCTCCCTTAGAAAGACAACAGTGACAGCTGCTTAGGCCTCCCTTAATGGCCTCATTTTAGCTTGACTTGCTCTTCTCTTTCTGAAGGTTCAGTCACATAGTGAGGTGGTGAAAGATTAGCCTTTACCAAATGAATCTTAAAATATGTATTTAGTCCATACATGATTCTGGCCTTTCAATAAATGTTTGCTGATTGCTTGTGGGGGTAAATGAATAACAACTAAGAAATAAAAGTGATGTTCTTCATACTACAAACTGAAATGCTGGGAAAGGGAATTATCCTGATGTCCTTGGGCTCATCAGAAGGCATAAGGGGCATCTGTTCACTCAGCTGATTTTGCCCTTTTCTGTGAATTTATCATCAAAGTATCCTAGGCAATCACCTAGCCTCATGTACATTTCACACCTTGATGAGCTCAATCTTTCTAAAATATATTTTCAACAAAAACTGTTAGCTGTTAATTAATTCATGCACTACCTATTTAATCATGGAATCCATGTCAGGATTTTCGTAACCATAATAGAGACAAGTTGAAGATACTATCCCTTCCTATGGCCCAACAAAGCCAAACCACACTCTTAGGTGTGGAAGTGAAAGTTCTTTAGAATTCAGAACGTATCTATTTTTCAGTGTTCTTTCCCCAACTATTCCCATAATAATACTCATGTAGGAATATTTTTCTCCTTTTTTATACTTTAGAGATATTGTACTTTCTACCTTCGCTACTTTTTTTTTATCAGTTCTTTTGCAGATAAAAATACTTATCTTCTTCTATTCTTGTTTGAGTCTTGTCCCTTTCATAATGTAATGAATCTTCATGCTTTTCATGGATATATCAGATGAATGTAAACGATAAATTAACTAAATGTCATTGCTTGGGTCTCTGGGAAGAAGGCAAGGGATTGATGGGGAATGAAATTCAGAAGATAAGAAAAGGCAAAAGATGAGTATCACTGTGGAGTTCTGAACATTAAGATGAGTTTATTAGTTTGTGAAAGCAGATGTTCTGATTCTTGTAAGGCAGCATCTAGACTAGCTCTTGTCACACCTTAGGTACACCACAACTTTGGTTTAATAAATATTCCTGTTTGTTTGTGTGTGTGTGTGTTTGTAGTCCTTGGTGAAATAATAGAAATAATTATCCCAAACATCACGACAAGCCAATCAAGGTATAGTTGTTTCTTAAAAAAAAAAAAACCTAAGGAGTCAGATGCTACCATGAGTAAAACTGCTTGCCACCTAGCCAAATACCTGAATTCCATCCATAATGTAGGAGAGAGACAACTCCATGAATGCACACACACACACACACACCATGAGTAAAACTGCTTGCCACCTAGCCAAATACCTGAATTCCATCCATAATGTAGGAGAGAGACAACTCCATGAATGCACACACACACACACACACACACACACACACACACACACACACA
>NC_034602.1:40906568-40950109 GCF_900095145.1 Mus pahari
CACACCCATACACGCACATACAAACTAACTAAATAAATAGGTGTAAAAGGAAAAATCAACTAGATACCAAAGAGCAACCAAACCCAATCCCAGGAATGGATTATTCTTTCAGAATTGCTGGTCAATAACTTCTTGTAGGGACACCCAAACTTTACAGGCTATTGGTAACACTCTTGACTACTCTCTGGAACTTGAAGTTAAGACTTACTGCTGAAGACAACACAGGCCTGAGTCATAGAATATGGAGAAAATAAAAAGATGCAATCCTAATCACTACTGGCTATTTTAGAGAGTGCTGTGAGATGTTATGCATGCTACCAGAGAGAGGAAGGAAGAGGGAGGGAGGGAGAGAATGAGAGAGAAGCTACAATAAAGACTAGTTTAACAAGACATGCCCAAAAGTGTTAAAAATTTAAAGTATTAAAAACTTATATTACTTTAATTAAATTATTTATTTATTTAAATTATTAAAAGTATTTGTGCAAACTTTCACCCAAAATGTAGAAACTCTTAGTACAGCTCTATTGACTCTTTGAGTTTTACCTTATAAAAAACTATTTTTCATGTAGTATAATTTCATCATGGTTTGTCCTCTCTAGCTCCCCACCCAGACCCTACCTTTATGCACCTTCCCTCTCTCTCCCTCCATCCCTGCCTCTCTTCCTCTCTCCCTTTCTCAGTCTGGCTCAGCCTCCTTCTCTCCAAAAATGAAAGAAAGAACTTTAAAAGCATAAAAATGAAAATTAAGACAATCACAATTTCCAACTCAACTGTTGAAATTATCCCTTTACATATTTATTAAATATAGACAGATAGTCTACCACTGTATTTCATTGGACAGTCCAATGAAATAATAAATATGAAAATATGTTGAGGTTTGATCTTTTGATCTGCATTGTTATGATAAATACTGGCCCCCAAGGCCTGGTTGCTCCTAGAAATGAGAGATGCTGATAGCCAATAGCAGGACAGAGGACACATAGGTGAAGGTTTGGGGTCTGAGGAGAACATGAGGAAGGTGGATGCAATGCCCTAAGAATCTTAAAATCATGGCCATGAGGATGGCAAATTGGAGTTAAGACGGGCCCAGATGGAACATAGTAAATAATAATTGGGTTGTTGATAGGAAAGTAAATTATAATAGCATAGAGGGTAAATATCTGCCCAGCTTTAGTGCTGATTAAGGCTTATAAATTAAAGGTCGCATGTGCCTTTTACCTGTGAATTGAATAATTGAAGGCAGGGTTGAAACCCCTGATTGCAATTAAATATATTCCTCAACAGAAATACAGTAAACACTAAAAACAACAAGCAGGGGAGCTGTGCTCTATGTTATGTATAAGATTACATTCACACCCACATACAATAGCTACACAAACAATTATTTTGAGAAAAATTATTCCCGAACAGAAATACTGTATATTATTATAATGTCCTGTGCTAATTTCAGGTATTCATCTAATAAACTAGGTGAAACTGTCCCGTGTCTCTATATGTTTTCCTCTTGAAAGCCTATGAGCTGGAATGTCACTACCATCCTTATAACAGTTCTTAGATCATTGCCTGTACTAAACGTTGGTTTAAATACGTTTATCCTTATCTTTAGAAGCCACCTTCCAATAGTCACCTACTATAAAATTAACAAAACTTCCCCTCCAGGTGACAGATTCAGATTCATATAAAGGGGGCAATAATCTATTGTCAAGAAAGATAAGGTAAGGTTTAGAGCAAGAGCTAAGTATACTTCTTCCCAAGCTTTCAGTGATTGCCCCACTACTGTGCAGAGATGGTCACAAGCTACTGTGGACTCAACAGAGTCCCACTGCTTGGTCCTATGACTTGAGCTTCTAAGACATGACTTCTTCATAGGCAGAGCAAACTTAATGATTTTAAAAGAGAAATGCAAAAAGAATGACTTCTTAAGTCTTATCCAATCTCTTCGGAATCCAGAACCTGTGGTGCTTCCCTTTCATAATCATGTTTTTGTGTTTGTGTGTTTAATAATCATGATTTCTTCCTTAATTGACTTACATTTCCCTTTAGAGTTTTAAACTTACCTCTGGAAATAATTTTCTTTTCTCATTCAAAGGGAGAAAGTATTTTGCATACAAGGTATGCCTGTTTGCAGTGTGTGTGTGTGTGTGTGTGTGTGTGTGTGTGTGTGCGCGCGTGTGTTTTAAGAACAGTGGTCCTGATATATCTATGCATCTTTTATCATTAATTAGCTTTTGGACAAGTAAATCTACCCCTTTGCCCCTTTCAAGGATCCTTACCTTTCAGATCTATGCCACTGTGTCAAGTTCCCTTTTTCCTGTGGGTTTTTTTTCCCCCTCTGCCTTCTGCAATACTACTCTACAGTAAAGGAAGTAAAAGAGAAAAGTCTGGCAACACACACACACACACACACACACACACACACACACACACGTCCCATAACTTATGGCTTCAAGAAAAAAAATTATGAGAACAAAAATTCAGGAGAAAGTTTTTTTACTTACTTGGCCCTTCCCCAAATCCTATTCTCTCCTCTGTCCTCTCCTCAAAGACCCTGACTCAGTGATGTTGTTCCCTGATCAGGAGGCCCATGCTCAGCTCTGCATCCAAACAGAACTAGCCACCCCCAGCCTTTGCTCCCCTCGGAATGAAGCATCTCTGGCTGCCTTGGTTTTGCTTTTACTTTTTTCTTTTTAAACCTATTACTATTATTACTTTTTTATTTATTCACTTTACTTGCCTCTCACTGTCCCCCCCCCGCCCCCCCTGCTGGTCAACCCCTCCCACAATCCCCTCCCCCACTCCCTCCTCCCCTCCTCCTCTACCTCTCACCTGGATCAGAAAATCCCAAGAGTGGTGAAGCTGCCAGCGGGCAGCCTTTGGACTAATTGTCAAGGAAGATGTTATTTCCCTCGCTTTAGTGTGGAAACTTATTTTCTCATGGAGATTGAATGAGCTATACCCGTGTCCTTAACATTCTGGGAACATCAAAGTGAAGACCTACCTGACTCATGTCCCCACCACCACCCCAGGGAAAGGAAACAAAACTGAATCTCAGTGGGAACTCTAATTCTAACCAGAGGGAATGCCATAGCAGATAGAGTGCGAGAAGAACGTCCAACAGAAATGCGTTTGTTTTAGTGTGCTTCCTCTATCCGCTTCTCACACAGCCGCCATTTATTTTTGCCAAACAAATAGTTCTTTTATTTTGATATGAAGATGACCATTCGCCTTTACAAAAAGGAACGCACTTTTGGACTAAGGTCATATAGCAAGTTGACCACTGTGAATATTTCAAAATAAATGTCCAATTAATTATAATGTAAATTGTTTTCATGCCCTGCTAACTGTTCCTGATAATCAGATCCCATGGTTCATTATTCATGGGCCATGCACAGTGTCTTACAAATTTTATAGGAATGTGGGCACACTAATAGGTTGTGAGTACAAATAAGCTGACTTTATTTATTTCCTCGCATCTCATGCATTGGAGATGAGCTAACTTAATTTTAAACTAGTTTACACAAAGAGATGTGAGTGGGTAAATTTCTGGGAGCAGTTCACAGCTGCAGAGCTTCCCAATCAAATGGTTCAGTTTAAATGATGTCATGAGGAGCTCTGAGTGGTTTTGCTGCTTTGTCCTGTGTCTCCCAGTGTCTTTCGTAGACTGATTGAAAGCTCGGACTTTGCTCTGCAGGCTTTTTTATTTTTTTATTTTTTTAACAAGTCAGTCAGGGTAGCATTGGTCTCTATCCACTCTAATTTCTATGCTTTCACTCAGGAAAACAACAAATCCCCTCTAAAGATGTTCACTCCAAGTACTTATGAACAAGATTAGAAATCGATGAAATAAATTTGTGAGTTTATCTCTCAGCTCCTGAGCTATAGAAGCCAACAATCCAGGAAAAATTGTACAGTAATTCTGCCTTCAGTTAACTGTCCATGTGGTTATCAGAATGATTTCCAGAAGCAGAAGTCTGCTCTTATCTGAAGGTGGCTCACTGTGTATCAGGGCCTCCTCTGGACTCCAATTGTGGCATGAAATCTGCTCTAATTTTGTTCCTTATTTACTCTCTGTCTTAAATGCTGCCACATATTTCCCAGAGCTAGGACCATCAAATCTTATTTCAAGGGTAGGCTGCTTACAAGAAAGTCAACTATTTTATACTTGTAGGTGAAGGACTCTGACTAGAATTACTTCTTTGCCTATCTTCCAGGTTTCCCTATGTCAAATCCAAAACTCAGATTAATCCAGATCAGAAAAGAAGGAAAAAAATAACTCCATTCACATTCACTTACTTTCCCCACAAATAAACAAAGACACGGGCAATAATGAAGGTCCTGGAATATCTAAATAATCTTGAAAAAAATTGGAGAATTAGTACTTCCCAAATTCAAAACTCACTCTAATGCTACAGTTATCAACACTGTGTGATACACTGCCTTGGGTAGATACACAGATAAATGGAATATAGTTGAGAGTCTTGAAATATGCCCATATGTTTATGATTACTTTTTTTCCCATTTTGAGTGCTCTGAAACAATTCAATGCAGGGGATAATAGTCTCTTAAACTTGGTCCAGGGGCAACAGGAATGGGCCTTCTCTAGACATGAAATCTAACAATGCTTTGGTTTTAGATTTCTCTTTTAATGGAACTGTGAAAAATAAAATTAAGTTACTTACAAGGCATCTAGATTATGGTATTTTGCTCTGGTAGCCAGAACTAAGGCAATTATTGTCATTTGATCACTTTGAGCCCTAATATCCTAAAACAAACAAATATATATATATATATATATATATATATATATATATATATATATGTGTGTGTGTGTGTGTGTGTGTGTGTGTGTGTGTGTGTGATTAGAGCTGATAACCAAGTTCATCAAAATTGAACTTTGTCACTTTTGGTCACTAGAGACACTTTAACTTGAGTTGTTCTTGAATGATGGTCCCAGGATAAAATTGAAGTACACTATGGCTGTTTAAGGTTTAAATGTATTGCAGCAATGACACCTTTGTCAAATTGTATAGAATTTGTTCCTATGACAGAACCCAATTCTTACTAGAAGTCCTTTTAGTTGGACAACACATCCAGATTGGTGCAATCCTTTTAAAGAAACCCATTTCCTTAAGTTTCCTTAGAAGCAAATCTGACTTTCTACAGGCATGTTCAGGAATTAGTAGAAAGTTCTGAGAAATCTCAGTTGATTCAGAAGGCGTGGATTGTTTCAAGGCCTGGAAGATGATGGTCTCTTAATTCTCTCTCTCTCTCTTTTTTTTTAAAAAGATTGATTTACTTATTATATGCAAGTACAGTGTAGCTGTCTTCAAACACTCCAGAAGAGGGCGTCAGATCTTGTTACGGATGGTTATGAGCCACCATGTGGTTGCTGGGATTTGAACTCCGGACCTTCGGAAGAGCAGTCGGGTGCTCTTACCCACTGAGCCATCTCACCAGCTCTGCCTCTTAATTCTTAAAGTAAGAAGAGTCTAGAAAGGCAAAGGAGGGCTACTGCATCTCCTGTGTTTAAGCCTGGGGATCTCTTTGTTGGTTTGTTTCCCCCAAATGACAGCTTTGCATATTAGTTTACAAACTTCCATTATGGCATATTTTATTTTCTAAAGTGACACCAAATGTTGTTTATTCTCTCCATGAATACCCCTCCTTCGTGTCCTAGGAAGAAATATTTTTCAAACAACCTCGGATTCTAATCTTATGCACCAGCTCTTGCAAAGGAGTCATCGGTAATGTTTGTGAAGCACACCCTCAGAGCTGATCAGCGGGCACAAGGCTAGAGGAAGACGTGGCATTTTAATTTTAGGGAGGGTGAACTCCAGAAGAAAAATAAAACCATAAAGGTATTTGTCTTAGAGTCTTAAAGTCTTCCAGACTTTCCAAAACCCAAAACAAAGGAAGCTTATTTATGTTGCTTTATAATCAGTGAATTAAGATTTATTAACTAATATAACATCAATCTTCTTATTGAAGAATACAGAGAAGACCTATATAATTAGTAGGCCATTTGGAAACCCCAGTCTACTAAACTGATCTTTAAGTCCCACAGGAATATAGTAATTGTTTTCTTTGTTCGGTAATGTTGGTAATGGGGAACAAAGAAGAATCTACATTCTTATTTTGGTGTGTATGTGAGGATATAATATACATATACATATGCAAACTCATATGGACTGAAAGTGAATCAGTTTTGATCCATGAGTCAGTGAAAATACAAGGGTTTTGTTCAACTTTAGAAGCAAATTTTCGCATGCACGATCATTGCCAAACCCTCTGCTTTCTTCATAAGAAGAATAAAGTACTTTACCTCAGTTTACCACTGGAAAGAGTGAATAAGACTGAATTTTTCATGAAAAGAATTTCTTAGAGGACAATGGAGTGAAGAGGCATTTTCAAACTGAATTTTAAAACTTCTCTGTTCTTATTGTCTTATGGTTTGGTAAGGGAAGGGCATTTCATCTTGTCCCAAAGTGTATGGATTCACATTTATTCATAAGGGAAACAGCTTAAAAGAAGACCCGGTGAAGCAGTCAGCTGTCAGAGTTTTCCAGTAGTTCACCATTTACCCATTAGCTGCCTGTGCTCAAATCCACTCATCCCTGCTCAGAATTGCATGCTTCGTAAGATGCTGCCCTTGCTTCTTCAGGGTTCTCTTGACAATTCTACTCCTCACAATGGCTTCTCTTCCTGTTCCTAACTTTTCTTCTTCACGTCATATCAAAGCGATATTTGAGAAGCATTTGTCTCCCTCATGGTTGACATTCTATGCACATGGTAAAATTGTACCATGGTTGCCTCTTGGTCTCAAGAGGTTTTCAGTTATCTAGTGAAGCCATATACATCCATTATATCTAGTATCTCTACCCTTCAACTACCCCATTGTGCCAACTTGGCACTTTCTGATTTCTCCTCTGTGCTAATATTAGGTAAATAAAGCAGAGCTAAATCTGGCAAAAACACGCTGACCATGAAGCATGCTTCCAAGAGCAAATGAAACAGAATGAGGTGAGAGAAAAGTTCAGGGAATCTATCTGTCTGTCTGTCTGTCTATCTTTTTATCTATCTATCTATCTATCTATCTATCTATCTATCTATCTATCTATCTATCTATCTTTACTTATTTGTCCCTTTCTCAAATCCCATTATCTCCTTTGTCCTTTTGACCTTGAACTCACAGGTCTCATCAAAGCTTCTGTGGCAGCGATGTAATCTGCATCATTCCTAGATAAGCATGCCTGCCTTGGACTCTACCTCGAAATACAACTGCAGCATTCAGTCCCAGCTCTCCAGCAGAATAACCCTGCTCTGGCTTTTGGAAATCAATCTGGTTACATTACCCTGAAGGTATTACTGTTGTATTCATATTTTTCTTCCTGTGTGCTACCCAGTAGAAAGAAGTAGAATTATAATATACAAAAGGAAACAACAAGGAAGGAGAAATGAATTTTCTTTTTTGCTTTGTTCCATGAATGTATGAGCTCGAGAGATTTCAGAAGTTTACTTTAATTGGTAGCCCTTAGCATCCACTCAAAAAAATCAGAAATAATATTACTTACAATCACAGCATGCCTAGAAACCACTAAACAGTTTAAAATTGCAAAAAAATTTTCCTCCAAGCCCTGGCAAAGGCCCACCCATGGAAGGCATGACTACTGAACTATCAGAGCCATTTATTCTGAATTGTAAGTGTCTTACAGCAAGAGTTAGGCTAAATTCATCATTGAAAATCCTTTCCTAATAAATGCTGATATGATTAGCTTCTGCACTGTCCTAAATTTTGTTTGCTGAACCACTTACAGAAATTTTTCTACGGTCATATTCAGTCCTTTTTTTCTTTCCATTTTCCTCCCAACCCTTCCTTTCATCTTTGTTCTTAGTTTTATTCATACACTACTAACTGCTGAACTTTATTATTATAATTGTTAGATGGATCTGGATTTAACTAATTTCCCTAAAGGAGTATGTCTATATTTGTTTAAATGCTTCCTTGTGGGTTTTGAGAAACGTTCATCAGATCCACAATATGCTTTGTGGGACAAGACCTGACCTGTTGCCATTCTTGGGAAGTGTAGAGATGAATCTAGCAGGCAGCTTACTCATAATAATAAGCAAGAGAAAACGTCTTGAAAGAAAAGCAAATGGAATTCTTGTAAAAATAAATAATAAATAAATACAAACAGCTTGTGGTAAGGACTGCTGCTGAGATTCCAGAGCTGAGGACATTATCCTGAAACACAGAAGAACCAATTCCACTCTTAGCCTAAAATCAGAATAGTCCTTTCTATAGATTCTGCTTACTGTCTCACTTGAGACGAACCATAAACCCTGTTTACTAGTAAGGGTTCTCTTACATAAATGCCTTTTTAAAAATTATATGGGTCTTATCCACATCTCTCAGTGAAGACTGACACAGGACACTGCTTCCTTTGTTACTTCACCTTGGAAAGGTATGCTCCAAGATTAGGGAGTAGCCGTCCTTCTCACTGATGGTGGATGCCTTCTGTAGACATGCTTTCAGAGTTCCCCTGCTCCTCCCTAACCTTGTCCCACTCTATCCTATCAGACTCTTTGTGCCTCTCATATGATCTCTTAGCTTACAATATGATCATAGCTTTCTTTTCTTTTCTTTTCTTTTCTTTTCTTTTCTTTTCTTTTCTTTTCTTTTCTTTTCTTTTCTTTCTTTCTTTCTTTCTTTTTTTTTCATGTACACTTTCTTCCTCACTGGAATAGAATGGCAAAGAGAGATGGGTTGGTCAGGGGCGTGGGGGAGACAGAAGCAGAGAAAGAGAGATTGGTCTTTCTTTATCTCTCAACTACTTAAACATTTGGAAATCTCTGGCAGTGATAAAGTTAAAATGAGATGCTAATCATGATGATGATGATGAATAAGGTTTTTTATGATGATGTTATTTATGTGAAAGGTATTTTGGAGTAGAGGACACTCTAGACATAATAACCCAACAGTGGATGCCAATCCTTCAAGTACTTAAGTGTCATCAACAACAACGAACAATGAAATTTGTTAGAATAGAGGTATAGACTTAAGTCACTGCAAATATCCTATAACTGCAATTATACATGTTACTTTTCTACAAATTCTACAAATAAGGGTTATATAAGACTCTCCTCTTAACCAAAGAGGGAGAGATTTGTCTCAGGATGCTGGCATTTATGTGGATATCTTACCTCCTAAACTATTCGCTACTATTAGGGCCCAAGAATACGATTTTATTCAGTTTTCTCTTATATTTTTGGTTGTGAATCTAGCCTTTAGAGGCTGAGCCATCTCCCTAGCCCTATTCAGTTTTCTCTTGAGTATTTATCATTGTCCATGCAGGAGCAAATTTCCAAAATATTTGATAACTTTACAAAAGTTAATCACCAAATTAATTTCAACCTTCTTAGATGCAAAAGAAAACCCTCAAAAACTCACCCAAAACAAAGAGGTATATAAAAACCTCAGGTATGGCACACTTCCCCAGCATGTGTGCCTGTACACACACACACTCACACACAAACTCACTCACACACTTTACAACAAATATAAATTATGTCCTTACAGAGTGTAGGGATAAAATGAAGTTTGTCTATGAAAATCTGCTTTGTTTAGCCAGGAAACCCAATAGCTGGTAGGCATGGGAAAGAGACTGCAATACTGAAGCCCTACTGTGGTCCTCTTTTAGGATGATCTTCATCATTACTGGGTGAATTCTGACATTTTGTAATCAAAACATTTACATTTTATCATCCTGTGTGTGTGTGTGTGTGTGTGTGTGTGTAGGGGGAAGTCTTGTACACTATTAAAGGCAAAACTGCTGAGATTGTCCGGCAAAGTCTTCCTTCTTTGTAAATTATTTATGTAGGGTTGGATTGTTCCAAATCACTAAGCTACAGAGTTGAAAGGGCTGTTAAACAAGCCCACTGCTGCTGCTGCCGCTGCCTCTGCTAAACCTAAACTGTCAAGCAGATGGGCTGCTAACCTGCCAGAGACTCCTCTGTAAGTGTTCAGGGTAGTACCACCTCTCCCCAGGAAAGAGCCTCAACAGCTTCTTTTTTAGTACACTCTGGATCCAGTTGTTAAAATGCACTTCAAGTATAGATAAACTCTTCCCCTGCTTAATCATAAAGCAAGTACTTGGTACTTCAAAGCACAGCTTAAGATCCGTGTGGTACAGACTGATGTCAGAACATGTTTTCTTGATCTTTTTTCTCTTTTGATGCCTTTTGGGGAGATTTTTATTTTCCTTTCTTTTCATATGATAAGAGGTCCCCTATGCTCCCCAAGCTTCTCTGCCTGAACCGCTTAGCCTACCTCAGTATTTCAGCCCATAAGTATTACATCCATACTGGTTTCTTGATGCTGTGTTAGCAAGTGCGGGTTCAGCAGTGAACATGGCAGCCAGGGTTCTGCCTTAGGGGAGGTCGCTGAGTTATCAGTGCCACCTCATCCTACCTGCTTCCTCATTTCTCTCCCCCTGCTGTGCACTTGAATTTTTCTTTTTAGGTTACTATGGGACTTTCTTCAGAATAGATAATCTCTAACACAAAAAGTAAGTCGAGATTGAAATGAAGGATTATTTTAATCCAGAAATTTACAAGAGGAGTCTAAATAGTTACAGAAAGTAAAATTAGTTCACAGACAAAAGGGCTTATAATCTGAACCATACATTTTGAGGGGTAAAGATCTCCTCTGTTAAAAAGTTATTTATATATATATATATATATATATATATATATATATATATATATATGAGTCCTCGCACAGCTTTATGCGTAATGGTCTAATATAAGAAGACTCCACTCTTCATCTTGTATCTCCAGCTGTCTATTACACAATATTATTTAGAAGGTTGTGATGATCAGAATGGGCATAGAAAATATAATGTATTTTAAAAGCAATAGGATAGGGCTGGAAAGAAGGGTCAGAGTGCAAATCCTGACAACATGAGCTCAATCCCCAGCCCTCACATGATGGGAGGAGAGACCCTGCCCCGACAAGCTGTTCTCTGACCTCCATATGCCTACCTCAGCATGTGTGTGTCCATGCACATATATACACATGAATAAATGTAAAGGTTAATGGTAGCCAGTTATAGCACTTAAGAAATTAATGTGCTGTGCTATGCTGTGATGACAAGGGATCAGACCCATCAGACCCATCTGAATATCAAGCCCATAGACACCAGACCTTGGAGCAGAGGGCCTGTGCTGTGCTCATCATTTACACACCAGCTCCCTAGCACGTGAACAGATAGAGGATCCTTTCCTTTGCTTCTTTTCAGCAGTGTGACCTTTGAATGGCTCTTACTTCTTAAACAAACAAACAAACAAACAAACAACAATTAGCCAACCAACCAAACAAACAAACAAAAAGCCAAGCATATAAATGTATCTGAGTTCATAGTCCTTGAAAAGACAAATCCACTAGTGAGTGGAAGGTATTTGGTGAATAGATTTTGTAAAGCATTATTCTCTTATCTGAATTTATTTTTATAGCATCATATCTCAGAATAACTGGCCTTAAAATGCAATTTCTCCTTGCATTAACTTTAGATTTAAAATTAAGGCTATTCTTCATTGTCTTGGTTCTTGCTTTGAACTGTGAATAACTATTTTTTTTTACACTTATTCTTGCCACAGGTTTATTCATTATTTGGAACAAAGGAAGTATAAAAGAGGAAAAAACAGGATCATTATAGCATTCCCAAGTAATTATTCCAGAATGCAGTTTTCATGGACTGAAATATAAAATATCAAAGCATAAGAAATTATATGCAATTTTCAAGATATATGAGTAAGAATCCTTCAGATTGGCAGTGTTTCATTTCCCCAGGTTCTTCAGGTCTCGTAAGATAAAATTCACACTGGAGAATGTCTAAAAGTTCTACTAGCTAGCAATCCATTTCTTTTGTGTGTCTGGACTAAGAGCTGAAATGATTCAGATTTGTACAAGCCCGCTAATTGTGAAGTACAAGGCCTCTTATTTGAAATGCTTTGATGTGCACAATCCCATCACATCAGGACTATTCTACATGGAGAAGCCAAAGAAAATACGATCAAAATCACAAGATGGGACAAATTAAATGCTGGCTGCCAAGGTTATTGCGACAGGCTCTAATTTTAAGGGATTCATGTTATAAGTGGAGTAGCCAAACCTTTAATTCCTTGCTGTCAATGAGATTGAGAGAAGACATCAAAATTTTAGTTGCTATAGCATCAAAAATGACCCGTGAATTTCCTCAAATGCACTGGAAGGAATGTAAAGAATTATAACACGCTTAACAAAATATATTCTTTCCTGTCTACTGACAGCAGTCTAGAAGAGCTATACAGAGCCACATGTTCTGGGGGAATTCTAGCCCAGCTGCTATTTACCTGTGTGAGCTTGGGTAGTTATCATTTCTGCCTATGATTACACTTCACATGCAGTAGGCAGGACTAAACTATATGGACACTTTGAATATCTGAACCCATTTCATGTTCACAAGAAATCAGTAGGTACATGATGTCAGTACTCATTTACAATACTCATTTATAAAGAAGTTGAAGCCTAGGGAGGTTATGGCAGTAACTGTAAGATAAATATTTTTATAACCTAAGTATAAATGTGATCCCAAGAGAATGCTATACCAACCACAGACCTCATTTGGCTACATAACAGAAATCCAGGAAGTTACATAGATTATATCAAAGTTAGAGTTTAAGAAGCACCCAGTAAGCACTTTACAGGTTCATTTGTCATAAATATTTGGACATACTAAATGTATGCCATTAGTGTCTGTGGTGGTTTGAGTAGGGATAGCCTCCATAGTCTTACTTACATGAATGCTTGATCACTAGGGAGTGGAACTACTTGTGGATTAAGTGGTGTGGCCTTGTTGGAAGAAATGTGTCACTTGAGATGAAACTTGAGGTTTCAAATACTTAAGCCAGGACCAGTCTCTCACTCCTTCCTGCTGCCTGCAGATCCAGATGTAACGCTCTCAGCCCTTCTAGCATCAGGTCTGCCTATGTGGCGCTGTGCTATCTGCTCTGCTAATAACGGACTAAACCTCTGAAACTCTAAGCAAGCCCCAACTCAATGCTTTCCTTTTATAGATGTTGGCATTGCCATGGTATCTCTTCGTAGCAAGAGAACATTGACTAAGACAATAGTGAATTATTACTTATTTTTCTAATTAATATGATTCTCAAATGAAATGGTAAATCAAGAGAGACTATTCAAGTAAATCTTGTGGATGGCTAAGTTTAGTGTCAAGCATGAATTTCTTCCTACTGAGTGAGCAGTAAGTCCAAGTAGGTAGCTATTGATTACCCTTGGGATATAAATGCCACTATTACTTCTTTCAAAAACACTTTGCAGTGTAGGTCAAACTTGTGGTCCATAACCATCACAGCTAGATGGAACTAGTGATTGCTGTTCCCCAATTGGAACCATGCATGTGTAATACAAACCCCACATATAAGACTCAGAAACATCTAGGTGAGGGGACAGAAAAATAGTAAGATCCAGTGGGCCAGGAGGTCGGCTTAAGAGATAGTATTTTCTTAAAAGGGGTGGGGTTGAAAGAGCTCAGGGAGGAAGAAGTGAATTTTGAAGGAACTGGGAAAAGTAGGGCAGATAGATACGATCAAATATGTTGTATGAAATTCAAGTAGAATTAATAAGAATATTATTTAAAATTGTAAAAATATTATTACAATTCTTTCTTTCTCTCTCTTTTTTTCTGTGTATATAAGTATAACGGCCATTTTTTGTTCTATGGTTCTTAATAAGGTAAGAAGTCAATTTGGGAGACTATTTTTTTCACCACGTGAGTCAAAGGGATAGAACTCAGGGAACCTGGTTTATTGGCAAGTGCCTTTATTCACTGAGCCGTATGGCTAGCCCAACAATTACATTTAAAGGTGATTCAGAAGTCCATATTCTTAGTTCCTTTCAAAAATTGAACAGCTAGTACTAAGGTAGAAGTGTAAAAGAGAGACTAATCTGTTGTATATGATGCAAGCGTGTATTTGGGACTTCATGCTAAAGCTCATGGATTTACTCTGAGGACAAGCAGGATAGAGTACAGCGTCATACTCATGGCCAGGATTTATTGTGTGCTTCAGGAAGACACAAACACATTGGCAAGAAGACAGGAGTGTGAGGAAAATTTAGAAGATATCAGGTACAAGCCTCTAGCAGCTGTCTCCTAAAGGAGGCTCTTGGGATTCCCTTAATTCCCCCAGAAACAAGTTGTCACAACAGTTGAAATGCTGTTCCCCGGGAGAAAGCTCATTAGAGACTTGGTGTGTAGAGTTTTATTGAGATCTCGTCTTGTAAGCAGCTTCTGCTTCATATTCCCCAAGATTCCAAACTCCCAGGAGGGCTAGCAAAAGTGCAAGTTTTGTACATTGCTTTTGTATGTCTAGTTAGGATACAGTCGCTGGCTCTTGTCAACTAAGGGATAATGTGAGTCTTCCTGAAACCCTGGTTCTTAGATGTCAAAGGTGACATATGAGAACATGTCTACCTAACATTAGCAATCTCAGGCCTGCTGAGATCATTCTTTCTAAACAATGCCCTGGGGGATTTGAGATTGAAAAAGATGCCTGGCTTTTGAGGGCTTTGCATTGCTTGCTAAAGAGAAACCTAAGTTTGGTTGAGAGGACTTGGATGCACAGATAAAATCAGAAGTGCATGCAAATTCTATTCTTTCTCTGTTCTGTGCACTAGAAGTGAAAGGTTGTATGCTGTATATATTTATTGCATCACTAGCTAGCTGCCTTTTTATTTGTTATAGTTTCCTCTTATATTTAAGAGAGCTTTAACTATAATCATGAAAGGAGATGTGTACACTGTATGCTCATGGTTCACATGAAGTGGACTTACAATTTAAAGATAACCTTTGGAGTATGCTTGGGCAGAGTAAGAAACACATTTATAAGGTTGACTCCTGAAAGAAATCATCTAGTCAGTTCAGAACCCAGTGTTTTGAATTTTGCAAATTCATTCCCACTTGTGGGCATGTGAATGTTTTACAGCTATTTTTCTGCATGAACCACCCCTGCACATGGACCTGACTTGACATCACTGAACTTTTATGCAATTCCTTAGATTCCATGTTGCCCTCTGGTACTTACACTTTCAGCTTAGTCTCACCTGCTGAGAAAACATGGCTTTAGCTACCGGATATAATTACCTAACCAAAAATAGTCTGTATTCCTCTCTATGCAAAACAGGAAATTAAAAGCAAGAATATAAGAATAAAATCTCCCTGTATTATTATTATTAAGATACCATTGCTGGCTTTATTTTGAAATTGTGACTATACAGCCTGTACCCAAGAAAATAAACGGATGATGTGTCTCGGTTATCAGAATGGTTGATTGGCATACAGAAGCCTAATGCTGGGTATTGTTACACACGTCTGTAACCCTTGCACTCCATGAATGGGAGGCATGAAGATCAAAAATACAGTGTGTTATCATTTACATATCCAGTTCTAGGGTGGACCACATTTCATGGGGAGAAAGAGGAAGAGAGGGAGGTGGGAGAAGAAGAGAAGGAGGGTGAAGGGAGAGGAGGAAAGGTGACCAGAGAGGAGACACAAGAATGTGGATGATTACTTTTATGAGCAGAAGAGACTAAGAAGTGAGTAGGAACAAAAATTGTAAATTACTTTTCCTAGAGATATAATTGTACATGCAGAAGGCAAGACTATAATATTTAGAATTCATACACACACACACACACACACACATAATTTGAGTTAATAATGTTTCATCTTTAGAGTTCTTTGATATAATTGTCTTAAAGGAAAATTTAAGAAAACATTTTATTAATTAAACTTTGCTCCCATTGTGGAGCAAAGTTTTTGTTTTGTTTTGTTTGTTTGTTTGTTTGTTTTTTGAGTGTGAGCAGACACATTTCATTTCATGCTAGCACTGTAACTTGTGGAGGAGGAGTTGGGACTAAATTCTAGCTACTTGTTTTCAGTACTTATAACCGTTTAAATTAAAATGTGTGTGGGATTTATTTACAACTTTCTAACACCCTTGCTGTGTTATATATAGCTGATAATTACAGCAGAATAAAAGTGCTGGGATTATTTATATTTTCAAGTATATTTTTATATGGAAAATAACAAAGCATGTATTTTTAAACTATGACTTGTCTAGGCAGTGTTAGTCTAAAGTATCTATTATTTGAGCTTGTTAATAATTAAAATCATTGATTTGCTCCCATGGAAATAATTTACTCACTTTTAAGAGGAATAATAGAAAGAAACATTGACACAAAGGCCTTGCATTTGTGTGGGTGCCTGATGTCTTCAGATTTTATGCTTCTTACCAGTAGTGATACTACAAGAGTGAGAAATGAGAAAATAGGAATGGGAGTCATCTCTGAGAAGTCTGAGAGTTAAACTGAGAAAGTATAGAATACTTTCCTGAACAATCAATAGTAAGGATGATATTTTATAAATATCTTGAGGTGAGGAGCTATGAAGACAATGTATTTAAAAAACCATGGGATACAGAGAAGTAATTTGAAGAGGACAGTTTCAGCAATAAATCTGGCATTTAAAAATTCCAAATAATCTAACATTATACCTCATGACACAACTGAATGCAAAGTTAAAAAAAATCAGAACAAAAATAGGTCAAATACAATATAAAAAACTAAAGTAAAAAAAAAATCAATACAACTAGGAACTGTTTTCTTGGAAAAAATATAATTTCTATTTCTACAGGGACAGGAAGGGAGATGGAGAGGGAGGAGAAAAAAAAGGCAGGGAAGAAAACATATGAGATATAAAATTAGAAATGAAAATGGAAAATCACAATAGGTACCTCAAAAAGTATCATTAGGAACAACCACAGGAAATCATATATCAATAACTTGAATGACCTAGAATAAGTGGGTAAACTCCTAGAAAAATATAATTTGACAAGATCAGATGGAATAAAAAGCTACAGTATGCCAATAAGAAATACAGAATAAAGGTAGCATGTCAGGCTGGCTAATCATGTAGAAATCAATAGATGTGCTATAGAGTGTTAATAAAATGAAAGACCATAAAAGACATGATCAACTCAAACCAAACCATGTTCTCTAACATGTAGTCATGTAGATTTGATGTCCTCTTAATCCCTGGATATCTCTCTCTGTTTTGAGACTTTCTTTTTCCCTTTTCGGTTTAGTAGATTATATATCATAGACCATTCGATCAAATACCTTTGTTTCTTTGTGCATGTGCATGTGCATATGTGTGTGTGGCTTATGCATACGTGTGAATACATGAATGAGCACTATGTGCAGGCCATAGAAGGATGTCGAGTGTTCTGCTTTGTTACTCTTCACTTTATTCCTTTGAGTCTGGACCTCACACTATACTAGAAACTACTCTGGTGCCCAGGAACTCCCAGAAGCCTATTGTCTCTTCTCCCTAATGTGCTCATATTACAGGTACACGGGGCCACACCCAGCATTTTAATGTGGGTGCTGGGAAATGAACTAAAGCTTATACTTCTGTGGCAATTAGTCTTACTCATCTAGCCCTCTCCCCTGCCTTGAATTTCTTCCATCTGTTGGCCTCTGCCAAACCCTTGGTTACTCTTTCTCAATCTATTCTTAAGCTCTAATTTCTTTTGTTCTTAATTTTAACTATTCATGTTACCCTATGAAGTTCAGATACTGTATCACTCAAGAATGTTTTTCCAAAAATATTTCCTGAGATGTGATATAGCTGAACTTACCCTCCTACTCAGCTCGGTACTTGGAGATCATTTTAAACCATTGGCTGTAATCTGTCTCTATATTTGAACAAAATTCCAGGCTTGGAAAGACCTAATTCTACTGCTTACAAACCTAAAGAATTACCTTAATTTTTCATTTTACTGCCTTGGCATTGGCTTCAATTTTGTCCCTGTTATCCATGGTGATCTTGTATACCATTAAAATGAATTGTTCAAGATAATAACATTATCAGATTACCTGTTTACACAATATCCTTCAATAAGTCTACAGTATTTGGGATAACATAACTCTGTATTATAAATATTTGTTTAGTCACGAGTCTCCCACTGGAGCACAGAGATTCTTCTTCCAACACATCTGTCACGACATTCTACAAACCAGCCAGCCTTAGGTAACTGCTCCCTTCAATTCTGCTGGAACTCCAATCACCAGCAGCTTCATTCTCATGATTTGGATATGAAATATCCCTTATAGTCTCATATGTTGAAAACAACGGTTCACTGCTTTTAGTGGCACAAAAGGACACAGTGAAAATCTTAGAGATGAATTCAAGCCAGAGAAAATAGGTAAATGAAGACATATCTTTGAATCCTATAATTGGCCCCCACTCCCTTCTTTCTCATTTCTGTCTGCAGAGAAGAGCGTAGTCCCTTGAGCTGTTATTCTCTGCCTTCTGATAGACCCAGAATTAATGGAGTCCTAGACTAGGGACTGAAGACATGACATAAACCTCCGCTTAAACTACTTAAATTAGTTAGGTATTTTGTCTTGGAGACAGAAATCTAACCAAGGCATCCACATGTGAAGAGCATCAAAAGTATGTATTATAACATTTATGGTCATAAACTTAATTCATATCTTTATGTTAATGAGGAAGAAATTATGATTTCTACATTGTAAATACTTTAAAGAAAATAACATAGGAGCTTAAGTTTCTTCCCTGTGAGATCCTTAGATGAAATTCTCTTGCCTAGAAATTGTGGTTGATAACATCATATGGCTATCATTCTAGAAATTAAGTATATTGGGGAGGATCTGTGAGACAGATACCAACATGGACCAACTTTCCCAGAGTTGTAATGGTGATGGCAAGGACATTTGTGTCTTAGTGTTTTCGGTCAGAATACAAAGTGGCATTTGACTGAAAGGTGTTATTCAAAATAACATTGTTTTTACAACCTACCAGGATTGACAGTGCCCAAACCCTTTGACTCAGGTGTGACTACCTTACACAATCACAGAAACTTAGTACATTCTCCATGTACTACTGTACCCTGTGAAGTTTCTGCATGTTCACACTTAGGTGGTAACATGCCTACCTTATCTGATCTCCCACACTCATTTCTTCATTATTGTTTGCATATATAGCACATTGCTCTGATCATTTAATTAACTAAGACTCCTCCTGGATTATACTTGAATCAGCTACTGACATTATTTACATGCAATGTGATATTTATATGAGTACTATTATATTTTCATGAGAAACCCCTACTACGGTAGATAGCATTTCTTTTGCGATGATTTAAAATTTCAATCCATGATAGTCCATATTGCCTGTTTTAGTTTTTAAAAGAAACTAAAAAAATCTTATCCTAAAGACTTTACCATTTATAAAGCCATATTGATATGAATTTATGACAGAATGGCATTTACTCCTTCCCCAAATGTTTACCGGCTACTTACTTTGAGCCTAGTACCTTAGCAGGTCTGCAAAAGCTATCCTGCATATACTAATGTTTCTGCATGTTCACATTGGGTAGTAACATGTCTAACTCATCTGATTTGCCAAGCTCATTTCTTCATTATTGTTTGTATATGCCTGTACCCTTAGCGGTTCTACAGGCTGTTAGTAGGCAGAGATTTTTCTGTTACTCAGTTTTTGTTCCTCATCCCTTCTCATGCATATCTAATGAAAAGAAAAAGAGCTTTAGATCTTAGCTGTTCTGACTGGTGTGAGGTGGAATCTCAGGGTTGTTTTGATTTGCATTTTCCTGATGACTAAGGATGTTGAACATTTTTTTAGGTGCTTCTCAGCTGTTCAGTATTCCTCAGATGAGAATTCTTTGTTTAGCTCTGTACCCCATTTTTAATAGGGTTACGTGGTGCTCTGGAGTCTAACTTCTGGAGTTCTTTGTATAGATTGGATATTAGCCCTCTATTAGGATTAGTAAAGGATTAGTATGTAGGATTAGTAAAGATCTTTCGCAGTCTGTTGGTTCCATTATTTCTTAGCAAAGCTCTTATCTCTCCTTGCTGCTTACTCTCTAGTCATCCAAAAACTCAGGTGACAGCAGATGCTGGTGAGGGTGTGGAGAAAGAGAAACACTCCTCCATTGCTGGTGGGATTGCAAGTGGTACAACCACTGTGGAAATCAGATTGGCGGTTCCTCAGAAAATTGGATATAGTACTGCCCGAGACCCATTAATACCACTCCTGGGCACGTACCCAGAAGATGCTCCAACATGTAAGAAGGACACATGTTCCACTATGTTCATAGCAGCCTTATTTATAATATCCAGAAGCTGGAAAGAACCCAGATGTCCCTCAACAGAGGAATGGATACAGAAAATGTGGTACATTCACACAATGGAGTACTACTCAGCTATTAAAAACAATGAATTTGTTAAATTCTTAGGCAAATGGATGGAACTAGAAAATATCCTGTGTGAGGTAACACAATTACAAAAGAACACACATGGTATGCACTCACTGATAAGTGCATATTAGCCTAGAAGCTCGGAATACCCAAGACACAATTCACAAACCATGTGAAATTCAAGAAGAAGGACAACCAAAGTGTGGATACTTCAATCCTTCTTAGAAGAGGGAACAAAATACCCATGGAAGGAGTTACAGAGACAAAGTGTGGAGCAGAGACTGAAGGAATGATCATCCAGAGACTGCCCCACCTGGGGATTCATCCCATATACAGTCACCAAACCCAAACACTACTGTGGATGCCAACAAGAGCTTGCTGACAGGACCCTGATATAGCTTTCTCCTGAGGGGCTCTACCAGTGCCTGACAAATACAGAGGTGAATGCTTGAAGCCTGCCATTAGACTGAGCACAGGGTCCCCAAGTGAAGGAGCTAGAGAAATGACCCAAGGAGCTAACGGGGTTTGCAGCCCCATAAGAAACAACAACATGAGCTAACCAGTACCCCCAGAGCTTCCAGGGACTAAACCACCAACCAATGAGTACATATGGAGGAACTCATAGCTCCAGCTGCATATATAAAAGAGGATGGCCTAGCCAGTCATCAATGGGAGGAGAGGCCCTCTGTCCTGTGAAGGTTCTATACCCCAGTGTAGGGGAATGCCAGGACCAGGAAGCAGGAGTGGGTGCTTTGTTGAGCAGGGGGAGGCAATAGGGGGAGGGGATTTTCAGAGGGAAACCAGGAAAGAAGATAACATTCAAAACTTAAATAAAGAAAATATCTAATAAAAAAGAAAGAAGAAAAAGAAAAGAAAAGAAAAGAAAAAGAAAATGTCGCTCGAGGCCGCTACCTGAAAAATGGCTGGTAATAAAACCTTAGTTATTAAAGGCAGAGTGCAGGTCACAAAGGAATTACAGTCAGTCGGTCTTCTAAGTCAGCCCCGGGGGCTACTCTGGGGCCTCAGTGCCTTCTCCTCCCTGATTTCAGGCAGGCAGAAGAGAACAGTGAGCCTTTGCTGAATGAAAAAGACAGTGACTCCTCCACTCCCTGCACAACATCTGTTCCAGAAAAGAGGAGTGAGGAGGTTCCCTTGGCGACAAGGACTTACTGAGACTGGAACACCTGTAAAAAAATGTAACCACATGCCTCCAGACCAAGGGGACTTCAGGAGTCAAAACAATGTGCTACAGTAAAAAAGGCAAAATAAACATCTGAATGATGAAGATAATCTGAACACTGTGTAAGTGGTTTTATTTTATTTTAATATTAGGGATTGGTTCTCATTATTTAGGATTAATTTTTGTCACACAAGGGCAAAGGATTCAATCTCTGGGTTGACTTCTGTAAGTTTTCTCACAGATCTAATTAGGTTAATGGGAGTTCTTATCTTGGACGATGCTACCAGACTCTCACAGACTGACTCTTTGGTTCCAATCTAGGTGTAATCTGTCCACCTTGCCTCTGAGATAACTCGTTAGGCCATAATTATTATCCATCCTAATGAAGTCAAGTTTTAAAGAGACTTAACCTTTCCTCCATTCATAGTTTAATGATAATTTTTCCTCTTTTTCCTCTTTTGGCCTTACCAAAGCTAAATAATGTAGCTACAAGTTGCTTGGAGGATTTCATTTTAAGTAACAACAAAAGAAACAACCAGTCAAGCATGGACAGGTTTTCTCCTAAAATACACATTTTTACCCTTGAAAGAGAAAAAGCTCATGCAAATGTCACTGTGAATACTAAATGCAGTTTTGGATAAGCTAGTGTTGAAAGTCCCAAGGTTTGTCTCATACAAAAGAAGTGTGTGTGTGTGTGTGTGTGTGTGTGTGTGTGTGTGTGTGTTTATTGTTCAGTATGAATTTACTGCTCCCTTCAGGAGTGGGGCTAAACAAAGAGAAGAACTAAGAGAAGACAAGATAAGTTTATGCCTCTGCTTTGGTGCTGATTGACTCAGAGCTTACTCAGACTCTAAAGCATCTTGGCCTGTTCCCTGTGGCTCATACTTCAAAGTGTCCGTTAATCAACTTTCATCAATCTTCCCCAAAGTTCTGTGTTGGTGACTCAGCATCAATTCTGTGTTGGTGACTCAGCATCGGTTTACTGAGAAAGCAGGACAACTAGTCTCAGTTACTCCACCTTACAGTTGACACCTTTAGCCATGTTTCCCATCCACACCGTTCTCAGTCGCACAGACCATGAGACACCATCCACGCATTTACCTCTTATATGAATGTACAGCTGCATCCTTTCACTAGCTACCCCTTCCTGTGGCTCTGGGCTCATCTATGACCATCTCTAACCCCACTCTCAATTAAGTGTCGAAACTTTTAGCACTGTGTGTGAAATGTATAATACTAGCCATTACTCTTGTTGCACTCTTTATAGTCATTCTTCACTATTCACAGTTCTGATCTGAGCTATCATCGGTGTCTAGAGTCTTGCTATAGTGGATAAACTTACCTCCTTACTTCTAGAAAATGTGATTTCTTAAATTAGAAATTTAGCAATTATCTAGCAAGGCAGAGAAATACTCATTTCATATGTAGAATAATTACTTCTTAAGGTTCTGAGCATAATGTTACATCTTATTGAAATAAGAATAACAATGCTACCTTATAGGGTTATTGTGAAATTACACAAATTAATGCTTTTAAAATAGTTGCTATGATAACAGTCTGATTTAAAGTTGATATGAAAGTAAAGGATACTCTGTGAGGCTATACCAATGCCTGGCAAATATAGAAGTGGATGCCCACAGTCATCTATAGGATAGAACACAGAGACCCCAATGGAGGAGCTAGAGAAATTACCCAAGGAACTGAAGGGGTCTGCAACCCTATAGGTGAAACAACAATATGAACTAATCAGTACCCCCAGACCTCGTGTCTCTAGCTGCATATATAGCAGAAGATGGCCTAGTCAGCCATGGTTGGGAAGAGATGCCCCTTGGTCTTGCAAACTTTATATGCCCCATATAGGGGAACGCCAGGGCCAAGAAGTGGGAGTGGGTGGGCAGGGGAGCAGGGGGCGGGGAGGGTATAGGGGACATTCGGGATAGCATTTGAAATGTAAATGAAGAAAATATCTAATAAAATAAGTTAAAAAGAAAGTAATAGATAAAAGCTTATATAATAAATGTATCCATATCAGTATCCATAACATAAACGTGTATGTGTATAAGGCTAATAAGTAGTGAAATAGTCTATAAGGTAAAGTAAAAGGAAATATGGTATAATGCTATAAAAGGATTTTTTTCTGCTTTGATAATGAACTGCTGTATTTTACTAGAGTAGTTTCTGAGGATTTCCCTAGGCTACTAGAAAGTGGAGCTTGGATGAACTTTTCATAATTGGCAAAAAGAAAAAAAAATGTCACCTCCAAGTAAATGTTATAAAAGAGAAATATTTTACTTCTTACTAGAAAAACCAGCACACACAGAAAGTTACAAATTGTCCATGATGGGGCCAAAGAATGGCAAAGAAGGGCAAAAGGCGAAGAGATTCTGAAGACTGAAATTCTCATTGTGATGACCGATGGTTTAAGTAAGCTCAGATTTCTGAGGCTAACAGACCTCTTAAGTTTCAGATGGCAAACAACCAAATGTTACTGCTAATTAGACATCCAACGAAATGTCACAGAGAAAGGTTAACTATCTTAAAGATTGTTGTGTCGTCTTATGTTTAAAATGTCATTGTTATTAGTTTTGAATCAGAGTTCTCTAACAAAACAGGAGTGACACATGTTACAGATAAACTTTTATGTATCAAGGGTATAAAAGAAAATGAGAAAGCATTGTACAACCTTTGGATGTTCAATGAAAACATTCACATTTCATCATTTCTATAAGGTTAAAATAAAGATTTATTTTGATATGTAAATTTGATGTATGATACATTTAAAAATACCATCATCTTCACCACCACATATATATGGAGAGTGTGCATATTTCCTTGAGATAGCAAGCAACAGAATGAAAAACAGACAGAGGCCAGTGGGGGAAAGACTCAACATCAAGAACATTGTAAGTTTAGAAGTTGACTAGCAACAGGAGACGTGGGGAAGGACAGGAATTTGCATATCATAATTTCTTCACCATCCACTAAAGCAAGAATAGGTCAGTTGATGCTTCTTTAAGAGGTGATATTTATGAATGGCCACCGAAGGTTATTTCAATAAAGAGTGTTGTGGAAGAGATGACATTGACCTTTGCTTTGGCTCCATCTTTGTCATCTCTTGCTGAAGTTTCTGCCATGGATGCCACAAGCAGTGAAATGGAGGGGCATGACATATCCTATTCATTTATGCATCCCAAACAACTGACAGTCCATGCTGAACTACTTCCTTCTTCCATAGAAGCCAACTGGATTGAAAAAGTGAAAAAAACAAAACAAAACAAAACAAAAGAAAACAAACCTCAGCCTGTGTCTCCTGGCTTGAAATCTCCCAACCTAGTTTCTCTGACCCAAAGATTATACAGCGTTGCATCCTGAGGACTCACAAGGCCATCGCAACCACAGAAGTAGATGCAGTGCTTACTCTTTCTGGAGAATATCCACTCTCAGGATCCCTCTCATGTGTCATCTGTCTTCTTCACCCACCTTGAACCTATGTGGTAGGACCACTGTTATTCACAATGTTTAGATAGATGGACAGAGGCCCAAGGAATGTTAAACACCTTGTCCAAAAAAGAAACTGTGTCCATAATAAAAGCAAATCCCTCCTAGCTTATTTTAAGCAGCTAGTATATTTTGCCTCGGGGGTATATATTTCAAACATAAACAAGAATCAATGTGATTAAGAATCACACTTATGCATAAAATCCTAAAGTACAAATGTAGTATTTTTAAATATGTGCAATTTGTGTTTTTACAGTCAATCAAGTCTTGTTCAGACATTTTATGCTAGCACTTATTATATTTCTCAACTGGGCCTATTTGGTGAGGAACTTGGTCATGTTATCCTGTTTTTTTTGTTGTTGTTGTTGTTGTTGTTTTTTTCTTCATAGGATGGGGGTGGTGCCAAGGTATATTGGTTTGTTGAGCTTAGCTAGACATATTCTTGGAAAGAAGTGCACATGTCAAAGTCTTCATCCTACAATGATATCTCTTCTCCTTATGCAATAGTGGAAGCTCCCACTTCTGTTAGAACTAACATTTTATGATCAAATACAGCTGAGGTTCATGAACCAGCTCTGCAATTTCCAACTTACTTGCTGACTAGAGCATCTTCCTCCTCATCCTGTTTAAGACTGTCTGTGTTGCCAGCGTCTGTTAGATGGCCTAGGCAATTCAATTCAATTCGCACTTCATTATATTAATAGGCCCAGGATGAATTGTTAACCCCAATTTATAGGAGAGGAAACTGATCTCGGTGTGGATGCTCATGTCTATACAATTAATAAACCGATGAGCTGGCATTTGAACAGCAGCTGTCTCTGACTTGAGAACCTATATTCATCTCACCATGAAGCACTATCTGCACACAGAGGGGCAATGAGATGTGGAAGACAGAGTCAGCGTTTTAATAAGGAGTACAAATAGAGATTCATTACAAGCTCAATAAAGCATCACATCCTCAGGTTTGTCAAAGTATTGGAAATTTGGAAGTGGAGACCCGTTAAGAAAATGTTCAAGAGCCCATCCATACAAGAGTTAAGAAATATAGGAAGCCAGGAAGAAGGGTAAGCATATTGGTTGTGGTGATCTGAAATAAGAATAAGCATAGTGCGTCAATAACTCTAAAATGCCTTCTTCTGAGACCTACAAGTGAGACCATTCATGTCTAGCTCTTTGGCGAGTTGTAGTTAAACATGTAGTATTAAGCAATACACACGCTTAGTATTATCACACTCACTAATCCTATGTATTCTCATCCTTCCCCACATCTTACCTTCTCCATTATTCTCAGCTGCAGTGGCTCAACAATATGTCTGTAGGATCTGGAAGATCAGTTACACACCTAAGCATAACAGGAATTCTCTCCATGCCATGGTCTTAAGAAGGACTGAGGAGGGACCTCGCCTGTGACTCTAGCTGCATTTCCACGAGCCACACAACAGTCATTCACTCATACAACCTGCTCCACTCACAGTGACTACTTGACAATCAGATATGACTGCACATTCTTCAGTGACTAAGGTTTTCCATCCTGACAAGACATAATGGAAAAATCATTTTTGCTTGACTAGATAACAACAGCAACAACAAAAAAATCTTGAAATCTTGAAATACAGTGTCTTCTCCTTTATCAGCCAAGACAGCTTCTTCTGGAATTCAAACCCACAGAAGATCCTCAACTGTTCAACTGCAGAGTCAAAGGAAAGAGGAAGGCTTGATAGTTGCTTCGCCTCTTCTCTAGGAAACACAGGTACTTTCCAGAACTTCAGGCTATATATCTGGTAGGGAGTTTTTGCTCTACCTTCATTCTAAAATCAATCTAAGTTTTAGGAATAGGAATAGGAATAATAGGAATAGTGGTATCTACTCAGAT
Organism: Mus pahari; assembly: GCF_900095145.1. NCBI lineage: Eukaryota > Metazoa > Chordata > Mammalia > Rodentia > Muridae > Mus > Mus pahari. The sequence goes on from NC_034602.1 coordinate 40,933,478, forward strand.
GAAGTCACTTACTCGGTTGTAAAAAGCTCTATCTAGCTCTGCAGATTCAAATTTCTCTTTGAAATCCTTTGCTTGCCAAAGACTCCCATCACTGCTAAATCCAAGTTATTTATAGCCTCTTGCAGGTACAGGAAGATCCTTGCAAATCAGTTCAATAAGTCTGAATGACTTTCATAAAACCCACATAAATAAAAACCTGGGAGCAGAACTGCGTGCAGTGGAGTAGGTATTCCTCAACTTCTGCCATGTGCATGTGAAAGTCAGGAGACTTTCGCACACCATTTATCTCTAGAATGTGTGCCATGGCCCAGCAATTAAGCATCATTTAATAGCTATTTATAATAGAAGTGTAAACTACAGGCCCTATCCAGACTAATTGTTTCAGACTTTTAATAAGCTATCCACCAACAAGGGAAGTAGGAGAATTATCTTCTTGGAGATCAGTCAACAGCCTCATTTTCCAGTGAGAGAAACTGACCCTTCCCCAAGTTTCCAGAGCAGAGCCCAATACATAGTGATTGCCATCATCTTGAATGCTTTTTATTTTGTATCAATAACATAGCCATGATCACAACTACATTGTTGTCTCATTTCTATAAAACATACTACCCATGAAAGAACTTTAGTACTATCAAAGGTAAATCTGTATGCTGTTCTGTTACGTCAACTCAAATTAGAATGAATATTAAAGAGTGTGTGTGTGTGTGTGTGTGTGTGTGTGTGTGTGTGTGTGTGTGTGTAATGCTTGCACACACTGAGTTTCTAAGTGCAGAACTGGGCCATATATGACAAATTTTGCCCTACTTAATTTAGAATGTAACCTAATTCTCAGACTCTGTGCCAAAAAAAGAATCCCTTTTCCTCTAAATCTCACAAGGGCTCTTAAAATGGTTTAGCCCTCGGGGACTCTGCAACATGTTTCCATTTTCATAAAGTCCACACAGCCTGAAATCACTGGGTATCCTTCCAGATGGTGACAGATGTGGAGGGAATGGGCTCAGGTGAATGCTGACAGGTTCCAGTGGCAAGCTTTGTATTTCCCCTGACAGCCATTCAAATCAGGTATAGCTTAGTGAGAAAAGGAAATGAGGTAGGAAAATAAAAGGATTTAGAGAAGAAAAATGGGACAAAAGTGGTGATGGTGGTGGTGATGGTGGTGGTAGGGTGTTAGTTCAACAGTACTGGTGCATTTATTAATGGAATATTTGTGAAATTTTTCCAGCAAAGACACTGCACTACCTACATATTTTGAATGCAGGTGTAGGTAGAGGAAGATGGATACAAGTATCCTAAATGTGAATGGATTAAATTGCAATGATTTTTATGAAGAAGGGACCATGTGGGGACACAAACACATTACCAAGCAAACCTATGGTAGTAAAACCTACTGTAGGGTGCCCCCTCCCCAACCTCTAAGATGAAAATTCTTCTGTGGCTTAAAGGAGGAGAAAACAAGTTCAGAATAGTGCCAGCTCTCCCTCTGGCAAAGTAGATAATTCAAGGTGAGAGTCAGTTAGTGAGTTTGGGAAAAGAGATATGGTGGAGGTAAGTTAGGCAAGCCCCACCTGGGTTGGAGCAAACAAGGCCTGTGGGTACAAAGAAGAGGTAGATGCCCTTTGGGGAGCAGAAGAAATTTTCAGTTGGTGCAATCTGTGACGTGTGTACATGTAGAAAGTAAAAGATTAGAACCTCAAACCGAAGCACACAGTTGGGTAGAATGGACTCGGGAGGGCAGTACCTTTCCTTGCTCCACTGCCATCTTGTTCTTCCTCTCTTCTCATGCTTACTAAGTACTCTATGGCAAGCACTGTGTCTGGGTATTCAAACTAATTCATGGAGCTCAATCCATCAGTGTGTGAATTAGGAGCAGATGCCTAATCACAAGCAATCAGTGCCCTCCTGCCCCCCATTGTCAACAGCAGTGCTTTCCAAACCGTGCTTTGTTATTCTACAAAATTCATTACGAAATGAAAGTGGTCATAATATGTCCAGATGTCTTAAACAAGGACTCTGGAAGAAGTCTGGAAGTCCTTGTGTGTCATTTTTAACAGGCTGCACTAAGTGATGTGAGGACCAGGAAGAGGCTTTTCCATTCTTTGTCTCTGGGTACTTGATTTCTCCTCTCCTCTCCTCTCCTCTCCTCTCCTCTCCTCTCCTCTCCTCTCCTCCCCTCTCCTCCCTCCCCCTCCCCTCCTTAGTTCTCCATAGTCATTAGAGCCTAGGTCCAAGCAAGCCTATCTCCTTTTCCTTCCGGTGTCTGAAATTCACACTTTCCCATTGGCAGTACCTCATGCTCATTGTTTCGAGAGGATAAGCCCTTGACCACCACTCATCTCCAGATTTTGGTAAATCCTCGTGAGGTTGCACAGAATATGAATAACCTCATGCTCATTACTATATATGCAGTCAGTTGTTCTAGATAAAATGGTTACTCCTCATGATAAAAATAACTACAGTAAACAAGAAATTGAAAATTGTTAAGATTCTGAATTTCTTATTTTACTCTCTGAGAAGTGGGGACAAGCATGCAAGAGCAATGACAAGAAAGCATTGACATTTGCAATGGTTAATATGTACAAAACTGGTAGCCTATGAAAATGAAATCATGCAATAAATAACCTATGTATCTCTTCATCTCATCTCTCCAAATGGTTCCCCTGGTAAGGCCCGAGTTCTGAAATCTCAGATATAAACTTGTCAGGATCGTTCATGAGTAGGACAGTCCTCTGCAATTTGTACAATTTGGAGAAAAAGATTATAAACTCTTGAAAATTCAGGTTTTCCAGGGCTACTTTTAGTGTCCAATGAGGCAAGGTCCATGAAAAGACTTATTATAGAAGATCAGGCATTCAAAAATGAAAATCTTATATTTCAAAAAACAAACAAACAAACAGGCAAAGCTGACACATTAAGGGTTAAATCTGAACCTAAGAAAATAGGCCAAAAGAAAGAAAGTCTGAGTTATATTGGAAGGATCTAAGGCTCCAAGAAGCAAAATCAATAGATATTGACCAATGCCTTTCATTTCCATTGGGATTTGATGATAAGTTTAATTTTTCAATTAATTAAGCCACTCTTTCGCTTCGATGCATAACAGACTAGACTTGGCAAGGTCAAGAGCTCAAGCACTGCTTTCTGCTTTCGTGTCAGCTTTGAAGGGGTGTTTAAGCTTGTGAAAGAAAGCTACCCTGTACACGGTCTGGGTACCTGGATTATTCACTTGGTAACCACTGCTGCATGGGGGCAATTGCCAACAAAGGATCACAGATTTGGGGTGACATGGTCTCTTGTCCAATGTAACCTTGCTAAAGCATGAGGTTTAGCATGCTTCTCTCTGAGAGAGAGAGAGAGAGAGAGAGAGGGGGGGGGGCTCAGGTGGCCAGGCAGAAGTGGGCAAGGATTATTTAAGGGGCATCAGGAAAACACCTGCCTTCTCAGCATCGCTAGTACTGGAAATGACTTAGTTTTCACCCAGGATTTTGTAAAGCAATGCTAATGGCAATGTTCTCTAGTACTACCACCAACCAACTGGCTTCCACTTATTAAAAAATAATCTGGAGGCTTTACATGCTGTATTCCAGAGAAGAAAAGGGAATAGAGGGATTGAAATCTGGGTCACCATGCGAAAAAATCATTTCTCAGTGTTAGAACACAGACACGATGGTTTCTGTCTCCATTGGAGAGCTTCAAATGGCAAGTATTTGTACAGTACAGATTTCTCAAGCCACACCCAGTTTCCTAGGATTGCTATGGCAGACTCAGACTCTCTGTGTCAGAGCTGACTCTGGGCTTGCTGCTTTAAACTCTGCTCAGTTGGTTTACTAAGTGGATAAAGCATAGGCTTTATCCATCCCTGAATGAAATCATGGTCTTTCACCTATAAATGAAAGAAGGTTAAAGTATTCTTCACCTGGAACATATGGCCTTTAGCTGCCCGATTCACTACTATCCTAGCTCCTGAGTCCTTTTAGCTTGCTCTTTTCCCTCTGACTATGAGTCATGATGGTAACTAGAAGGTGAAAGTAAATGCCCAGAGGTTCAGTTGATTTCTTTGCTGTGGACACATGTTCCTTTCCAGTTTTTTTTTTTTTTTTTAAGTCAAACAGAATGAATAAGCCTGAGTTTCTTTTAATCCCTGTTGCTTGTCTTCAATATTAGAAAACATCCACTCAGCCATTCTGCAATCAAAGTCCCCAATCTACCCAAGAATGATCTAACTAGATTTCTTGGAGGATATTTAAACTCAATGTTGATGCAGTCGATACTCTGAACAGGCGAATGTGATGCCATTATAGGCTTTCGATGCTCTGTAGGTCCACAGGCTTAGCCTTTGTAAGCAGTGGAGAGGCGTGTGAGGTGGAAACCAATGAGACGGTAACTCAGGAATCAGATTCTACACGTTCTACACTTAGCAATGAATCAACAATGCTGTGCTCCAGGGATCTTAGTAAACCAGCTTGACTTCCCCCAAACCAATCTGAAACCGAGTTTCTCAATAAAAGTAACATTGAATGTAGGCTACACAGCAAGTCTCTGTTACTTTGAATATATATATATATTTGCTATTCTCATTTAAAAGTACATTTTGGATAGTTGTAATTTGAAGTGATTTGAATGTGTTTAACTCACGAAAATTTACACTGGGAAGCTCTAACTCCTACATTGGTTGTGTTTTAAGGTTGTCCATTTAAGAAAGTACTTAAGGGCTAAGGAGATGGCTCAGAGGTTAAGAGCACTAGTTGCTCTTCCAGAGGACCCTAGTTCAATTCCCACAACCTACACGACAGCTCACAATTGTCTGTAACTCCTGTTTGAGGGGATCTTACACTCTCACATAGACAAACATGCAGGTGAAACATCAGTGAGTATAAAGTAAGGATAAATAAATTATATAAAAAAAAGTACTTAGGATTAATGGAGGCTGGCCCAGGAGAGTTAATGTTCTTATGAGAGAACATGCTAGAGTATTTGAGCCCCTCCCTCTCTCTTTTCCTTTCCATTTGCACAAAGGTGGCGCCCTGTGATGATACCCAGGGGAGGTGACTGTTCTGAAAGCCAAGAAGACATCCCTTTCAATAACCTGACCAGGCTGACACCATGACCTCCAATTTCTAGCCTCTAGAGGTGAGAGAAAGTCAACTTGCTATCAAGACATGCTATTTGTGGCTTAGTATGCATCAATTTATAGCAGCCCTGGTCTACTAACACATTTTTGAGCACTTAGAAATTATATATATTTCATATAATTTGGTAAAAGTGTTAGATACATTATTTCAAAATCCTGGGTTAAAAAATACTACAATTGCTAGAAATTAATATTGTGTAGAAAATATTATAACCTGGAATTGACTAGACTTATGCAATCCTGATCAGACAGCCTCCTTCATAACAACAACAACAAACAAAACAAAACAAAATAAAACAAAAATCCTACTGCTGTTACCTTCCTCACATTGAAATCATTATTATGAAGTTGCTATAAATATTATCCTGAACAGGCACTATATATTTTATTTTAAAAAGTATAATAGTATCCATCATTTTTATTTCTGAGATTATAATTACCTCATTGGTCCCTTTCCTCTGTCTAAGCCCATTCATAAATACCTCTTTCTATCTTTCAAGTCCATGGCCTCCTTTTTCATTAATTCAGTTGGCATGTGCATATGTGTGTGTGTATTTGCATATACATGCATATTTCCAAATATAATATTCTCAGTTTGTATGGCTTCACTTCTATGTGTATTTTTAGGGCTGGCCATTTGATATTGGACAACCAATGGGTGTACTTTTTTTTCTCCTGCTTTCAGCATTCTCTAGCTGCCTGTCCTGTGTGCATGCCTATGCGTGCGTGTGTGTGTGTGTGTGTGTGTGTGTGTGTGTGTGTGTGTGTGTAGGGTTGAGTCCTTGTGGTTTTCCACTGTATACTTTAGCATGTCTAATTTTGTCCTTGTTCAGCTATCCTTGTTAGGCAGTCATATTGGGGAGACTTTGTAGGCAGACCTTCTAACATTACTCAGAGACACAGACTCACAGAAAACTTAAACATATTGTTTTTTTTAACAAAACTGAGACCAAACTAGAATTTTATTTAAGTCATTTGAATATCACACTTGCATTGCTCTGCTTCTGTGAGTTTGTGAAAATACTTTTTGTGGAGAACAGGATGATAGGGGGAAAATAAAATCTGGATTCACTTACATAGTTGATGTCAACACAAAAGTTCTTAAATTACGTTTGATTATTGATTTATTCTGTAAGCAGTAGATTAGATTTGTAGAAGAACAGACTTGGCTCTCTTCTAGCATGAATATAATCATATAGTACAGCTACACTTCTTTACACTCTGATTGTTTTATCATAGATAAATAACAAAATCAGACCTTATACATTTCCTTTCACTTACTAAAATGTGTTTGTAACACCGATATTTTCACTAACTAAGTCTCAGAAATCTTTTGTGAGTATACATCTCCCACTTATGATGTTAGGGACTCCAGAACCTTTGAAAAGTTTCAGTGCTTAATGCTATCAACCAAGGGTTGATATTTAAATAAGAGAAAATAGAATATTCAGACCATTGCTCTTTCCACGGTTACAAGATGGATATGTGATGACGCTAATATGCATCTCTACTCCCTACTCTTCTTTCAGCTTGTGATTTGTTATTACCCTTTCCTACTGTGCCACCTATTTTAAGCAAAACAGTATCTATTCTACATGAAACCCAAGAGACTTGTTTACAGTTCACGGCCTGCAATTTCACCTGTCATCATCATCTGTCTGTTTGTTCCACATGATATCAAGAGCATCATTAGAAGTGTGCTCGATACCAGAGATCCAGAAAACACCAGGCAAAGTGTGGAAATTTATTAAATGACTGGAGAGAGTTAATAAGAGCCATTGTCTTACCTTACCCCCCTCTCATTATACTAATATTTACCCAATCTCATTAATTAATGAGGCATTATCAGGCACCCAAAACACTCATGATAGATTACACTTCTAGAAATGAAAATGGGTTTCATAGGAAGCAGAGTCACACAAAATAGTTAGGTAACTCTTCTCAAAAACAAAACAAAACAAAAACATGAACATTGCCTGTGTATAGCTTAAGGAAAATATTATGGAAAATCATAAGTCAACATTCTTATCTCAGAAACATAAAATATACCTATTTCATCATAAATGTGTATAATATTTAAAGTATCTCCAAACCTTCAAGCTGGAGATAGAAATGACACCAGGAAGGTAAAACACTGGATAGGTTTAAAAAATTAGATCATATCTATGATTCATAACAGGTATACTAAGTTGCCAAAATAGAAAGATTATGTCCTTTGTATATGAAAGGACTGAAGAGGTCCCCTATAAACATGGGTCTCATTAATTCTGAGGGCATGACATAGGGGTTAGTTTGCCCAGAGTGGACATAAAGTACATGTTTGTTACTTTGGGATGGTTGGGATGTTAAAACTAAAGGCTAGAAGCATACTAAACATACTATGCTTAGTATAGAGATAATTTAAAACCTCAATTACAGTTTGCCATAGTCAAGAAAGAATAATTGCCAGGAGAGCAGAGAGATTAATAAAGATATAACCAAAGAGCAATAACAACAATATGGATCTCACCACACTGAAATAATCAGTCAAGCAAACAGGTCAGATAGCCACTGCTTATGGGATAGAGGCATTAGTTGCTAGAAGCTAGTGTGCTTATACTTCAGCAGACATCACTAATCAGTCACAGAGCTCTATCCTGCAGGGTCCAGGCACATCCTCTAATCTTTCTCAATTTTATGTTCTTGACAACCAATTAGCTACAGTTGGCTGGCAAGATGAAATCTATTTGTCATCCCTGACTTGTATTATTACTCCTATGATATGGCTTGTGTTCTCTAATCTTATTATCTACCATCCTCTTAGATTTCTAGCAAATAGCCTGGATTGTCTCATCTATTTTAACCTCCTTCTTTCCAGAATCACCATTTCTATAAGTGGGGACCGTAAATTCATGCAGATTTCCTTCTAGTCTTCTGGATTTCTTTTTCATTTGAATTTGGAAAACAGGGGCAGGTAGAGAAACATCTTTCTCAATTTTATGTTTCTGTGTTCATCACTCCTGGAGAAATGATGTGCCTAAGTTCATTTAAGAGATGACACTCAATTTGACTAATTTCCTTCTTTTATATTCTCATTTTATGAGAGAGCACAAGAGGTTACCATGGTACAATTGAGATAATTATTACTTAAATACAAGAGAAAAAGTGAGCTGTGTTTTATAATTTTGCTTTATGCAGTGCTCAGGGATTTTGTAAGTAGCCTTTGTGCCATGATTTCTTATATACCCTTAACACTGGAGTTCAAATATATCATATTTCAAGTTTACATGTTTTTTTTTTTTTAATTTAGCTATAAGCCTGTTGGTAGGAATTTGCCTTATCATCTTGGCATAGTTATAGTAAGTGGTCATTCAGTGTGTACGTACACTAAATTAAGTTGCATTTAAGAGTAAAGGGACTTTGACTTTCAAAGGGAGTAATATCCATAAAATAATTATTTGATTTTTATTTTAAAGATATAATCATTGTATGTAGTTACTATGTTTTGTCATGGACCATAGAGTAATTGATAGCTACTATACTAAACCAGAGTAAGTTCTAATTGCATCCCAAATACTTTTCTTTATAATCATAGATAAATGCAGCTATCATTCTTCATCAACAAGGCTTGTTTTCAACAGATGGAGGTTATAACACAGGAGTTCCCTGGGATAAACCATCAATCAAAGAAAACACATGGTGGGACTCATGTCTCTAGCTGCATATGTAGCAGAGTTTGGCCCAGTTGGCTATCAACGGGAGGAGAGGCCCTTGCTCCAGTGTAGGGGAAGGCCAGGACCAGGAAGCAGGAGTGGGTGGGTTCGGGAGCAGAGAGAGGGGATAGGGGATTTTTGGAGAGGAAACTAGGAAAGGGGATAGCATTTGAAATGTAAATAAAGAAAATATCTAATTTAAAAAAAAGAAATTGTCAAAATACAGAGAATAAGTGACTGCTGATATCAGGATTCCTAAATCAAAATGATAAATGTAAATCTCAACCCTATACCAAAAGCTCAAGAAATATCCTGAAAGAGCTGGTATGAAGATTGTAAAATCTAGAGGACCAGGAAGTCTATTGTGAGACAGTATCTTCTGTATAATGACAGGGAAGCTGCACTTACAAAAATATCAACAACATAATTGTCCCAAGAAAGGACTACATAATATTAACACCAATTGTGATGTCGTTTTAGTTACTGTCCTATACCTATGCTAAGATACCATGACCAAAGCAACTTACAGAAAAAAATAATTTATTGGGGGCTTACAATTTCATAGGATGAGTCCATGAACATTGTGGGAGGAAGCATCCTATCAGGCAGGCAGGCATAGCACTAAAGCAGTAGATATGAGTATATATCATGAGAAAATTTCAAGGAAGAGAGGGGGAGAGAGAGAGAGAGAGAGAGAGAGAGAGAGAGAGAGAGAGAGAGAGAGAGAGAGAGATAGAAATGGTATAGGCTTTTGAAACCTCAAAGCTTATCCCAGCAAAGTAATACTTCTAACCATGTGATACTTTCTAATCCTTCCCAAACAGTTCCTTCAACTAAGGACCAAGTATTCAAACATATACGCCAATGAAGATAATTCTCATTCAAACCACCATACATTATAACATGGAAGAGAAATCTCACAAAGCTTCATTCCTAGGTGAAGAGTTGAGAGACTGAAAATCTGTTTTCTATAGGGTCAAACAAGTCCCCTCTTTAGGTTAGTCAATCCCATGGGGTTTGTCTTAGGTACATGCAAGCAAAATTAAATGGACTCAATGATGTGTGTGTGTGTGTGTGTGTGTGTGTGTGTGCACATGTACATATAACAATAATAATTTAAAAAGATTTGTAAAGAACTGGAGGGGGTTGATATGGAAATGGGAGGATCACAGGAAAAGAAGGAAGAGTGGCAATAGTCCTTAGTCTGGTCTGTGGCTGGAGCACAGGAAGGCTTCTGACAAGAGGTTAGAAACGGCTTGTTAGTACCCCCTGAGCTTGTGTCTCTAGCTGCATATGTAGCAGAAGATGGCCTAATCGGCCATCACTGGGAATGGAGGCCCCTTGGTCTTGCAAACTTTATATGACCCAGCACAAGGGAAGGTCTGGGCCAAGTAGTGGGAGTGGGTGGGTAGGGGAGCAGGGGAGGGGAGGTATAGGGAACTTTCGGGATAGCATTTGAAATGTAAATAAAGAAAATAATAATAAATAAATAAATAAATAAATAAATAAATAAAGTTTTATAAAGTGAGGCCTTAGTGATATGGATTATATCCATTGCCAAACACTCGATATGCCCAAATGCAGCATTCAGTGTTCCTGAACAGCTGATAACAGGAGTGAGTAAAGCCTCACTAATATCAGCTCCTGGTCCCTGAGCATACCCAGTGCTGCTCAGAGCATGAGGGCACACACACACACACACACACACACACACACACACACACACAAAGAAGAAAGCCTATCCCATCATCCAAGCACGGCAGGCCTTGATGAGCAGAGACAGTCTCTGGTTTTAGAGCTTTATTGTAGAAAGGCAGGGGGAAAGAGAGAAGGTAAAAGAGAGACCAGCCATAGCCATGTAGAGAGAGTGGGGAAGGGAAAGAGAAAGAGAGCCAGAGAATAAGAAAGGTGAAAGCTTAGAGAAAGCGGTAAAAGCTTGGAGAGAGAGAGAGAGTGAAGAAAGGCTAGAGAGTAAGAAAGCTTAGAGATAGAGAGTAAGAAAGGTGAAGGCTTAGGGAGAGAGAGAGTAAAAGCTTAGAGAGAGAGGTGGGAAGGGAAAAGGCTAGAGAGTAAGAAGGCTTAAAGAGAGAGGTAAAAGCTTAGAGAGTGAGAGAGCAAGGAGGGGCCAAACAGCCCCTCTTATAGTGGGCTTGTTATCTTGCTGTTGCTAGGTAACTGTGGGGAGGAGTCTAACCAGAAGGCCAGAACTTGTGACATTGTCTATGTGACTGAAAGCCACACACCTCTCCTGTGGGGGCTGTGGGGGCTGTGGGGGCTGTGGGGGCAGTAACTTCAACAGGAGCCAGGGGTCNAGGAGACATGATCGAACACCTTCCATCCCATGTAGGTGGAAATTACCACCCACTGGTCCCAGCGGGGGTTCAAGACCTCAGCTCGACTGGAGACCAGGCTGTCTCTGCATAGCACATTGCCCCACACGTACTCATACATAAAGTTCTACAATTTAGATTTCAGGATTGAATAGACTGATGTTTTAAAAGCATGCTTGTGGTATAAGAATAAAGCAGAAACTGAAGAAAAGGCCACCCAGAGACTGCCCCACCTGGGGATCCATCCCATATGTAGTCACCAAACACAGATGCTATTGTGGATGCCAAGAAGTGCTTGCTGACAGGAGCCTGATATAGCTGTCTCCGGAGAGGCTCTGCCAGAGCCTGACAAATACAGAGGTGAATGCTTGTAGTCAACCATTGGTCTGAGCACAGGGTGCCCAATGGAAGAGTTAGAAAAGGACTGAAGGAGCTGAAGAGGTTTGCAACTCCATAGGAAGGCAACAATATCAACCACTCAGACCTGTCCTCACCCCCAACCCCCAGAGCTCCCAGGGACTAAACCACCAAGGAGTACACATGGAGGGATCCATGGCTGCAGCTGCATATCCATGGCTGCAGCTGCATATGTAGCAGAGGATGGCCTTGTTGTACATCAGTAGGAGGAGAGGCCCTTGGTCCTAGGAATGCTTGATGACCCAGTGTAGGGTCATAGAAGCATGGAGATGGGGAATGGAATCAGGGGTTTCTGGAGGGAAACTGGAAAAGGGGATAACATTTGATATGTAAATAAATAAATAGATAGATAGATAGACCAGAAGACCTGTCCAAAAAAAAAAAAAAAAGAATAAAACAACAGATTGAAAATGAAAGGTGAAGCTAGGTGTGGTGGCGCACGCCTTTAAAATCCCAGCACTCAGAAGGCAGAGGCAGGCGGATTTCTGAGTTCAAGGCCAGCCTGGTCTACAAAGTGAGTTCTAGGACAGCCAGGGCTATACAGAGAAACCCTGTCTCAAAAAACAAACAAACAAACAAACAAACAAAAAAAACAAACCAAAAAAACCCCAACAACAACAACAAAACAAAACAAACAACAACAACAACAACAAAAAGAAAATGAAAGGTGAACAACAGAGATAAAAGCAAGTTAAGGAAATGTATTAGCATTTTTGTAATTAGGAAATAAAATTTTAAATTTGAATTTGGTCATTCTAATGGTGAAATCAGTAAATAAAGAAGGATCTCTTTGTCCAGGAGGTAAGAGACTCTTAAGTACTCAATGGGGGCGACCTTAGCCAAAACGCCCAACACTGGGGAGAAGGAACTTGAAGAGTCCACCTCCAGTAGAAAGACAGGGCCTCAAGCAGAGGGACAGAGTTACTAACTCACGGTCAAAATTTCTGACCCAGAACTGTTCCTGTCTAAAAGAACTGCAGGGACAAAAATGGAGAAGAGACTAAAGGAAAGGCAGTCCAATGACCAGCTTAACTTGGACTCCATCTTAGGGGAGGGCACCAAGGCCTGACACTATTCCTGATGCTCTGACATGCTTACAGATGGGAGTCGAGCATGGCAGTCTTCTGAGAGGCCCTACCTGCAGCTGACTGAGACAGAATCAGACACTCGCACCCAACCATTGAACTGCAGTCCTAATCTCTAGGGTTGAATTAGGGGAAGGATTGAAGAAGCTGAAGGAGAGAGCGACCCCATAGGAAAACCAGGGTTAGGATGGCAATTAACTAAGCTGATGTAGGAGCATGCCTTCTGGGGACTATTGTGACTATTGCAAGTACAATAAATATGTACTACTTGAAGAGCATTAGTAATTATAATTTAATCCCAAGGCTGAGAAAATATAGAATTACTTAAAAATAATGCTTCAACTTGCATATGATATAGGAGATATTATTGACTCACTTCATTTCAGATCTCTGACTCCTTTACAGAGTTAGACTGCAGTGGGGACACTGAGAGAAGTCAGGACCTGCCTGGTTAAACTCTTTAAGGAAACACATGAAACTTGGGTCTCAATTCCAGCGTCTTGGAAAATGATGGGTCAGGTGTTTGAGCCAGGTAAAGATTCCATTTCAATATCTCATTTTCTTTCCCACAGATTGCTACTCTTGGGTCATTGGTTGGCCCAGTAAACCTCCTCATTAAAGACTTACTAGACACAATCTTAAGAAAAGTGCGGCAGGGAAGATTGCCAAGAAAATTCACTGGATTGAGGAGATTCTCGTTTATGACCCAGAGGATGTGGTAGTCAGAATTTTTCGTGGCCATCAAAATTCCATCCATGAGAAAACAAATCCAGGGTAACTGCCACAGAAACTGTGGCTGTGTTTGGTTCTTTACTGGAGGGGATGATAATGAATGGGGAGGTGAATGTGGACAAAGTGAAGTTAAAGGGTAATAGAAATTCTTAGCATACTGTCTCATGACTTTATGACTCTTGAGTAAGCCAGGAGAGTTAAAGACTCCCCTGGAGGATAGTTCAGTACATACTTCTTGCCATTGCTGTACAGTAAAAGCTGTTGAAGGGGAATACAGGATTTCTTGTCCCTTTAAGCAGAATTCAGCAGATATACCATATATATATATATATATATATATATATATATATATATATATATATATATACATATATATACACACAGAATAATTCTCAACAAAATTAAGAATGAAATGAAGACTTAGTTTTATACAAATGCCTCTAACTCTTCAGAGATAAGCAAGAACATCTTTTTGAAAAGTTTATTATGGAACTTTGTCAAGATGGCTGATATGTTTGGGAGATAAAGTCCATCCAGAAAAAAAAAAATACAAGCTCAATTTTAAACTGTATGTAATTGACAGAAAGAATCAAAATAGTCATCCCCATTTGGGGGTCTTTGACGTCCAGCAGTCCTGGAAGAGGTATGCTGCTTTTCACCAGCATGAGAAACAGCAGTGGCTGAAATCCTACTGTCAGGGGAATGACTGATGGGCATGTACAGCTTATGGCAAAATCGACATGGCTGGCTACAACACTGGGGGATTAATTCTTCACAGCTGTGGGATGTCAAGGGAAATTGAAATCCAACCATCATCGTATCTGTTAAAGCCTATAAGTGCATATAAATCTCTAAATGATTACCTGGACCAGTTGGAAAGGTCTCCATTAATGCCTGCTGTAGAGGGTTTAGTTGGAAACAGTGAGGGTTAGAAATAATTTTCATGTGAACTAAGTCCATTATCCAAGAGTAGTTTGAAAGAAGACAGTCATAGTGCTAAATAGATGATATAGTTCCCCTTTTGGCACACAGCCAGAAGTGGCCAGGCTAAATGACTAGCCTTTGAATTTGACTTTAACAGCATGTCCTTGGTGTTCTGTGTTGTTAGAGTGCCTAGCCTATAATAATATCTACTCAGACAACATTTACTTGTCATGGCTTCAGAGAGTGACCAGTATGGATGTTTATAAATAATTTAAAATCTGGTTCCAACGTATAGAAATTGTATCTACAAGGAAAACATTGCTACAACTTTGTAAAAACTAGGAAGACTGGTTATAAATTTTTCTATTCTATTTTTCTTGTCAAGTTTCTCTAATATAATAAATTAACATATAATATTAATTGTATATTTTATATATATGTATATGTTATATAAATACATATATATTTTTATTTTATTTATTGTAATCAGGAAAAAGCTGCTAATCATTCTTAAAAACACTCTAGGTCGCTCTTTCTGAGACTTTCCCTAAATTCTATAAGTGGAGTCAGTTGTTGTGCCCCTAGTTACCTCGACCACATTTTATGGCATTTCTATCTGGTCCCATTTTGAACCATATATAGAGAAACAGAATCATTACAGGAGCTGATAATGATTGACAAGGATGGGTTCTGCAAGAAGACTGGCTCTGTCTGTGCCTGCACTCTGGACTCCCAGACTTGCGGTATCAGGAACAGAGCTTAATATCAGATGAGAAATGAACAAAATGGGATTATGCACTTCACTGAATCACAACAAGGATTAAATAAGATAATAAGTGCTTTGAAAACACCAGGCTCTGTGAAGTGTTTGCCAGTGTTGTTTTTAATATCAAAATCATCTGGCTTTATGCCAAGCATAGATAAGTAGAGTAGACTGGTGATTGACAGGAAAAGATAAGTGCATCCGTAAGGAATGAGCTCTTCTAAAGTGCTTTTATTTATTTATTTATTTATTTATTTATTTATTTATTTATTTATTGCATATCTCTTTGCTGTGTCTTCACATAGTTAGGTTGAAGTGAAGAAAATCATGAACGGGAGCGTGTAGCCATGAAATGATTTTCCATGTCCTTCATCTCAAATTCAAGTGTCTTGAATATCTCTTTACTTACATCCCTCAAGCATTTTATAGTCAAGTGTAATCATGGTAATGATCATACTTATGCCATATGGAGCATTAAACCAGTATCGGAAAGTGGGCATAGTTGGCCTAGTTGGTGTTAAATGACTTTTTCAGAAGCACTTTGACAGAATTAGGCACTGCCAGGAAAGCAATAGAGAATTTTCTCAGTCTATTTGTTATCTTGGGTCTGGATGCATGGGTTTAGCTCCTATTCTGTCTCTTACGGAGCGTTAAGCGTAGAGCCAATGCTCCAGAAAAGACTGCACCGTATCAGAGAATGGCTCCTCAGACGTAAGTCATTCTGAAAGATGCTTAGCGCGTGTCTACAATCATTGGTGCCCTGATTCAACGTGTCCATTAAACCAGCTGATACTGAAGACTGAATAAGTATGATATGCTAGAAATCCAGCAATAAGCTTTCCCAAAGAAAAACAAACAACAAACCAAAACCAAACCAAACCACCCCCCCAAGATCTTGAATAAACTACAATCTGTTTGAAAGCAATGGCTTGTTAAGTCAAATGACAAAATATTAAGAAGCAGGAAGATTATGATATTAAGGAAGAGACATGTATTTTTACATAAGAGAATTAGTAAGTTCTTTCTGTGACTTTGAATACTTTTAATCTTGCATATGAATCCTATATTAAAGATTTTTATACTTTCTAGGTATATTTTGATATTTGAAGCAACTTAATTCATGGACCAGTGTTTTAAAATATATTTCCTATATGTTCTGATATTATGACATATACCTTTTCTTTTCTACCTGCAATGAAGACAAACTCCTCACATTAAAAATGCAGTATCAGGAAAAAATATATAATACCAACTTGACAAGCAAGATGTGCGCATTTATGGAATAGTTGCATAACTGTTATGGGAACGACCAATAGCTCTTTAATTTGAGGCCTGCTCCTTAAGTGGGAATCCATACCCAATGGGGTACATTCAGGAATATCAGTCAATTACCCTTGGCTTAAGAAGTAATAAGCTCAGCCGGGCCTGGTGGCGCAGGCCTTTAATCCCAGCACTCGGGAGGCAGAGGCAGGCGGATTTCTGAGTTCGAGGCTAGCCTGGTCTACCAAGTGAGTTCCAGGACAGCCAGAGCTATACAGAGAAACCCTGTCTCGAAAAACCAAAA
>NC_034602.1:40950131-40978613 GCF_900095145.1 Mus pahari
AATAAGCTCTAGGGGAGAATTCATTTGTGGTTGTTGGAGGTGGTTTTTGTTTTGTTTTTTGGTTTTTGTTCTTTCTTTTTTGGATCCCCCTCCCCCTTGGAACTCAGTCTGTGTACCAGGTTGGGCTGGAACTTGGAGACTCACGTACTCGTCTTTGCCTTCTGAATGCCAGAATTAAAGGTTTGAACCAATTCTATACTTTTGTTTAGTTAAATTGACATAGTATCAAGCTGACTTCTAAATATAATGTTTATACTCATAGTTATATACTTCCTTAGTTTTAATCACAGACACTACTTTTATTATTGGAAAATAATGAATACAAAGACCTATAACTGCTCAAGGTACTCAAGGTTGCTCAGCAAGACATTTATACCATCACTCCAAGGCTAGAGAGACACTGTGTAAGAGGAGGCAGAACGAACGTAAGAGATGGAGGATGGAGGGGAAGGCTCGGAAATGCTATCTTCTGTATGACACAGGAATTGTAGTCACAAATTTGCACCTGCTTCGGTTGCTCGAGCATGATCTGCATGAGAACGGACTCATCAATAGTCAGGTATAGAGGAGAGAACTACCTAAAGGTTCCATACCACACTGGTGAGCTCTTGGTAAACAGGGAACGTTCTGGGAGAAGGAAGGTCATTTCCTTTGACCTATTATGCTCCCAGGAGCCCACCAGACTCTAGTGAATAGCAGCACAAAATCAACAAACAGATGGTCCCGGTTAAACTTAGTTACAAAACAGAAACCACAACCACAGACAAAAAGATACATAAATCTGGGTAGGAAACTTGTAAGGAGGAAAGAGAAGGCCAGGCATGGGAGAAAGGTAAGAGAAAGTTGGAAGGCTTATCATCATATATTACATATATGTATAAAATTATCAAAGAAACTATTTTAATGCAAATGACTAAACAATTCATATACTCAGATATCATTCTTATCAATAGCCATAATTCATATGCTGATTACAGCAAAAAAAAACTATTGCTCTAATTTTTTTTAGAAAATGTACTCTAGCTGAAGTTAAGCACCATCTCTTTATTATAATTCATTGAATCCTCTGGTCTTCATCTCACTTCCTGTTGATTTTCCACAGTTACTAAATGTTTGGATGAAAGTTATGATGAACATTTGTTATGCAGGCTTGAGGCTCACAGTGTTTATTGTCCTTGGGCAACACAGTTCTGACTGTCCTTAAAGTGCTTAGCTGCTACCATGAAAGGAAGTGCTTTTGATTAATTTGAAACATCAATTTCCTTGCCCTTTGAAAGAAGGAGAGATCTACTGTGGAGTAGTTCGTGACAACAGAGGACAGCAGCAAGTGCAATTTGTAGTAAGATCTTATTATTATGTTAGAAAGTTTAGAAATCTCTCATTTGTTTACTTCAATGATGATGATTATTCTTTTTTTTTTTTTTTTAAAGACAGGGTATCTTTACATAGTCTTGTCTGTCCTATAACTTGATTTGTAGACCATCGTAGTTTCAAACTCAGAGATCTGCCTGCCTCTGCCTTCTGAATGCTGGGACTAAAGGTCTGTGCCACCACTTCCCAAATAACATTTGTTTGTAAGGAAGAAGTAGACAGAAGACATCAAGGCTAGGTGTTTAAATTTAACCCTCCGCATGAGACCTATCTTCATTCTTTATTACCATAGTTAATTATGCAGACAGACCTTACCTAAATTTAAATTTGGCAGGCTGAAGAAACACAGGAAAGGAAGAATAGCCAGGGTTTCTCAGTCTCTTCCCTAAAGCCCGTTTATTCCTGAGGATTTCTTCAGATCACTGTTGCTGTCTCAGAATTCATATACGGTTGGACACTCTGTCAGTGTTTCTATGTAACACATGGCATTTCAGAAGTCCTGCTATGCTGCCTTTACCAGCAGTCTTTCTGTGACTCACTCTGCAATACAAAGTGAAGGCTTTCCAGGAAAGAATGTGGTGCCATAGGAGATGCCATCACTAACACCCTGTGAAAGTGTGTAAGTTCTCAGAGCAGGGAACTGGTTACAGGGCTGCCATGGTCCAAGGCCTCTGACCATCCATACCCACTGGACACACACTGCTTTCCATTCCTGAGCTTAAACATCTTTAAAGAGGGGATATACCTTCTGTAAAAACCTTATACAAGAGTTTAAACTTTTACCTACAGCTCTGGCATGCTCAGGAGCCTCGGGGTTCCAGTAGGATAAGGATAGCCATATCATGGAAATCTTTCTTGAACACTCTTAGAAAGCCGTTGACAGGGACAGTCCCCATTACTGGTAAATTTGTGAATTTGAAATATATTAACTAGGCAAGTCATTCCTGTGGCTTACAAAGATTTTTGCAGCTTCAGAATTTCTTTGCCGATTTTTCCACTTTTTCTTGAGTAAATTCTATAAAATATTAAGCTGTGTATTAGCTTTATTGTTGACTCATCATAGCAGGGACGCACAACAACACTGAGGCTGGATTCTTATGTGCACATTAAACTTTTTAGTCTGAGATCTTTGCTCTTGCAATATTCTAATGAGGTTTGTTTACAAAGAGTGCTCGCTCTGTAATTGCCGTCTGTGAGGCAATGATCTGACTGATTCCCTTTGGGTCTCTTTAAACCTTCACAGGAGTGGGAAGGAGTTAATCTTCTGTTTTCAGTCAAGTGATGTTTAGACGCCTGTACTGATTTCGCCTTCAGTGAACCAGTGGCGTTCAAGATGCTGGAAACAGCAAGGACAGATGTATCATTTGCGTATTCAGGTGTACCTGGTTTCTCATCGTTTTATCATTTTTCCCTTGTAATTTGTTTAAATCCAGGACCCCATCATCAGCTGATACCCCTGCTGCAAAAATGTTGACATTCTTTCATTTATTCATTAGAGACTTTCTGCGGACAGGTTATTCATAACTACAAATTGGCTGAACTATAAAGTCACATGTCTTTAATTGTGTCCTTACTATATGAAGTCAAGTCTGGAACTCAATTTGAAATGTACCATCCTGATTTTATGACACTAGGGTACTGTAGTCCATAGTTTCACTCATCACTGATTTAGAAGAAAGGTCTCTGCACTGTGTCAAATGTTAGAATGAGGCAGTCAGAAACACCACAACTAAACACTTCAGCTTCTAATGGCTCCACTGTGACACCAGCTCTGGCACTGAACAGCATATCAACTAGACCACTTACCTGTATCTTTGATCAAATTGCCTTGTGTATGATAATGGATAGACAAGGAGTTTACTAACCTTTAAAGCATCTTAGAACTGATTCTAAGGTAAGTACAAACACACACCCACAAACTCAGCAAAATCACACTATGTTTTTTGGCAACTTTTTTTTTTTTTTTTTTTTAATGATGCTTAGTATTTTGCCAGCAACAACTGTGTAAAAGATGGGATGCTTATGGGCTGGTTAGAAAATCTGAGCTATAAAACTAAGCATTAGTGTGGACTTGCTAAATAACAAGTTGAGGGGTGTTCCTTTCATTTCAAAATCATGGCCAGGGCTCAGAACTCTCTAAAAATGGTGTTATGATGATAACATGCTATGATGATGCAGATAAGATCTGTATATGAATGTGAACAAGGTTCAGATTTCTTTAATGATTTATTGTGGATCCATAGTAAGAATGCTAATGTTTTCTAAATTTAGTCTTGCCCTACCTTTTATTCAAATGCTCTCAAAGATTCACAGAGGACTCTGGATAAGTCACTTGTTCATCTTAACCTACAACATAGAGTTTGGATGAGCTTTTGTACTATCTTGCTCCAAAGGCATATGATTCTTGTGTCATTAGTAAGATGCCCCATTCCCTTACTTGTGATGAGCCTGGGTACATTTGTGTGGATTTCATCTTACTGGTATACAGCTAAGGAGTTGACTTCAATGAGAAAATGTTTACTTTGGGTTCTGGATTAAGAGGTTTCAGTTAATTGTCTACTGGCTCTATTTGTAAGGGCCTATGGCAAGGTAGAGAAGCATGTGACAAAGGAAGACACTCACCACTCAGAAACCAAGGAGTAGGGGTTATGAGAAGAATGGGGCCAGGAAAGGAGAAGCCTCCAAGGGAGGGCATGCCTCTGATGTCCTCCTTCCTGGAGACAGCCACTTTATCTCCATAACCTCAGTAACGCCATCAAGTCATGAACTCATCAGATTACTAATCAGTGATTAGTCACGATCCTCCTGATCCAAACCACCTCATAACGAGCAAATCCACCAGCTAGGGATGTAGCTGTTGATGCACAGCCTTCTTTGGGTGACACTTCATAGCCAAACAATGTGGGTATATAAACTTAAAAAGAGACATTGTCTCATCTCACATTTCTGTTGTTCTGTTGTTGTTTTGATTTGCTTTTTGTTTTGTTTTATCTTGTTTTGTTTTGTTTGAGTTAGGGTTTCTCTGTGTAGCCTTGGCTCTCCTGAAACTTGAGCTCAAACTCACAGATCTGCCTGCCTCTGTCTCCCAAGTGCTGGGATTAAAGGCATGTGCCACCATGCCTGGCTTCATCCCACATTCTTTAAGGTATGTGCAAAGCCATAATTTCACAATACTAATTTTTTTAGAGATGTACAAATTTGTAAATTTATTTATTCAAAAAAATGTTGCCTTTTAAAAAGCAAATAATCTAATTTTTTCTTATTGCCAGGAGTGATGAGTTAGATTTCATGTTTGAGAAAAAGCTAAGCCCTTTTCATAAAAGAAGCACATTCTAATTAAAAAGAAAGGAAAATGGTGGAGCATTGGAAATGTTGCCTGCTCAGAGTTAAACTTCTAAATAGACTGTAAGTGGCATTAGTTGTATAATTCTAAGACACAGTATATTGAAATCACCAGTTGCCAATAGCGCTGAGCTTCTCAACATCATCTTTAGTACTTGCCTTCAAAATATTCCCTAATCCACATCACTGACAGTGTCCATCAGTGCTGTTTTGATAAAACAGTGAGTTTAAGTAACTAAAAACTCGCCACAGGCCAATAAAACATGAATTTCTGCAATCTCTTCATAAAACAAACACAGCTTATATAAACATCAAGACAGTGAATTCAATATATATTGTCTCACCAAAAACTATTCTTGTAAGATTCTAACCTAAAAAAAAATTAGTAAATATATGAGCACCATTGTATGTGAAGATTTTATTACATAATTTTTCAAATACTGAAAAACACTACAAAGCTGAAGTATTATAAAATATAACATAGATATTAAATATTTATGTGGGCTTTAAAATCTAATACAGAAATATTGATGTTCTAATATTGAATTTAAAGTTATACAAAAAGGTCTAAGAACTACAGAATTATTAGGTTTACAGGATAAACAAAGGATAGTCTTACTATGGTAAGCCAAATCTACCCTAGTTCTTATTTTTTTATACTGTATACCAGATAAGGATTGCTTTATATATAAGTAACTAAAGAACAACTTTAAAAAGTATTTCATGGTATATGAGGATTTTGTGGAACTCTAATGTAAGCATTCATAAACTTTTTCTGTAGTAGTTATTTGTTTATGCATTGTGGATAATCACTTTTGATTTGAAAAGTTGGGTTAGGCTATATGACCCACAAACCCCAATATACTTAATATAGAAAAATATGGCCACTAAAAACTTTGGAATAAAGTTCAACAGATAAAGGACTTCAGTATACTTGGAGGTCTTGTTAGAGTTTCAGATGGTCTGGTCTTTCAGATCTATTGAATAACTCAGTGCATGTTGAATTGTGGTCTTTGGACAAGCAGTATCAGTGAATCACAAATGCAAGGACCCAGATGCCACCATGACCTCACTGATTCAGAAACTCAGAGTGGAATGCAGGAATTTGTGGGTTCATAGGCTGTCTCATTAGTCTTGAGACATCTGAAGATTGAGACCCACTGGCCTAGTCCCTGGGATGTGAACAGATCATATTATCCAACATAGAAGAGAGGTGCTCCTGGGCTCATGCACAGGGATGAGATGCAACACTCATTATTTTGCTTACTGTTTTGCATTCTCTACAATATCTTGGAGACAAGGAAGGCATGCTCATCCCCATTTTTAAGAGAAAGGAACTGGAATTCATTCAGGATATTTAGAAATTTGCATGGAATTATTGAATTGGTTTTAAAAATCAACCCTTCAGGCTTCCCTGCCTTTGATTTCTTCTTATCTTCTTTGATATGGACAAGCAGCTCTGGAATTAAGCAGGAGCTGGCCTGGCTTAGTTTGTGTTGGGTTTCTCATCAGGAATGTAGACACGACACAGGTTATGAATATCAGAGTCTAGTGATGTATCTCCATGGCTATAAGAAGACCATCCTGACTAAACCACCAACCAAAGAGTATACAACCAAAGGACACATGGCTGCAGCTACCTTTGTAGCAGAGAATGACCTTATCTGGCATCAGTGGGAGGGGCAGTCCTTGGTCCTGTGGAGGCTTGATGCCCAGCAAAGGCAGATGCTAGAGCGGTGAGTCAGAGGTAGATGAGTGGGTGGAGAAGAATTCTCATAGAGGTAAAGGGGAGGAGGGATGGGTTCATGGAGGAGATTTTGGGAAGGGGGGATATCACCTGAAATGTAAATGAATGAACTGAGGTAAGAAAAAGAATCTTTCAATCAGGAAAACATGAATATTCATCTACCCAACAAATAACCATGTCTTTGTTACTAATTACAGCTTTCACTTTTGTTCACTTTTTATTACTCGTGGATGAGATTAAGAAAACTTGTAGGAGATTCATTCTGTCTTCCTACCAAAGTACAGTACAGACCAATGCACTCCTTCCTTAAAACCTCTTCAAAGGTTCTCACTACAGACTCCAACCCCATTAGTATTTTGTAATATCCTCGTAAACGAGATGCTCTACATTTCCTGTGTAGTGCACCACATCTTCCTGAACAGTGACCTCAAATTATTCATCCACAGGTATGTTTTCCCTGATGCTCTCTACTGTTGCAAGGGACTGTGGTAGAAACTCTTGGCTTCTATATCTACCCTCACCCTTCAGTAAAGGCTACAGCTCTTCTCGAGAGAATGGGATGGGGGATGCTCTCTGAAAATGGGTAAAATGGAAATATAGTTCCAAGGCAAATCAACCTGGAATAGTCTGCCAAGTCCAGGGAAGACACCTGGCATTTAACCTATTCATTGTTCATGCCAATATTTATTGTTCTTTGACCATCAAAAGAAAGCTTAAGAAGCTGCCATTTATAAGAATTTATAATTGGTATTTCTATCTTTCACACCAGTGTCTACCTGTTAAAGTCTTAAATCTTTTAAGTCCTGAGGTTCCAAATATTACCACCTTCATTCAAGCACCCGTTCACTCAGAAATCTAGCAACCAGAAGAGGGCAGGAGAACTCTTGGCAGTTTCTAGAAGGTTTGCTTTTTTTGTACAGCAAGACATTTTTTCATCTTGCCAAAGTTGTTCATGAGCCATTTGTTCTCTAAGCAATTTGAAAGATTCTTAAGGGCATGGAAATATCCTGCTGTCTTCAATTCCCCTCCACACAGTAGGTGCTTCGTGCATATATGTTAAACAGCAGCTATACATCTTAAAAATGCTTTCCACTTTACAGAACTGGATGGACTGTTTTCCCATCCAAATCAAAGTCCATCTAAGAGTCAGTAGTCTACAGCTCACAGCTAGATATTTCAGCCCAAATTACATCCTAGGTTTCTAGGTTCTAAAGTATTGCAAAATTTAACGTGTGAGGAATTTTGCTATGAAATCTCACTATCAGAAAAATAAATCATCAAAATTGTAATCAGCTAATCCACAATTTTGAGGTTGCCATGGACACTTGAAAGTGGCATTGGACGTCTTGGATTGCACTCAGTGCACAAAGCAAACTATATTCATGCTATCAGGGTGTGTGTGTGTGTGTGTGTGTGTGTGTGTGTGTGTGTGTGTACAACTGTGCTAAATACTGTGGATGATCAAGACCAAGGAGAAATAAGTCTGTGTCAACTCTTCACACATCCTTCTTGTTGTTCCAGGAACCCCATATGGTGCACCAGGTCCCTGTGCTTCCACCACAATGTTATGTCACCCATTGCCTTATATATAGTACTTGCTTAAGCACCTTCCTTGCATATAAATTCGATAGGTTTCTCTTTATCAATAGCAAGAAAGCTTAAAGGAAACTCTACCTTGCCCAACTTTGAATGTTCCTGAATCTTCCATTTGGATTTAGCTACAATCTGCATGGAATAGCTTGCTTGGGTGGATTTGCCATGATATAGTACATGATACATTACAATGTGTTTACCTGATCTCCAGTTTCAAGTAAGAGTTCATTAAGGGGAGAAGTGATCTTCTATTAGTCTTAATCCTGGAGATCATACAGAACACAGAATGTAGATAATCAAGAAATAATGAACGACACCACTGCTGAAAACCGTATGTCCTAATGTAAGTCAATTTTAAAACTTGCTGAGGCAAAAGTGATTTACCATTGGGCTTTTCTCTACTTCCCTATAGAAGAATTTCTAAACTGAGCAGAACAGTAGGAGATTTTGAAAGATGACAGATTTATCTATCAGAAAATTTCAGTCTCTCCTCCATAGAACTGTTATATTAAGAACTATGAGCTGTGTCTTCCACATTTCTTATCTCATAAGTACGATATTTAAAACCAAGTTTCCTTGAAATGAATGAAGTGCTGTTTATAACAGCTGCAGGCCATAGACATTGCATTAATTGGGAATTTCTTCAGAAACTGGAAATTGACAGCCAGCTCTGAGCTTTTTTTTTTTTTTTTGGTGGTTGAAAATTCTATGGGCTTTTATCTTCTCTCTCATGTGAATTATAAATCGTTTAGCTAGTTTCTCTGTTCTGAACAGACTTTTACCTATTCTCTTTATAATCTCTGTGAATTATTTGTTATCCTCTATTATTTCTTCAAAGTTGGAGTCAATGGCTCTTAGGGAGTAGGGGATATGTATAACTGGAACCAATGTTAGGTAACCTTATCATCTCCAGCTTGATGTGCTACAAGCAGTCCTTTCCCGGATCCATGTAAACCACCTGGCTTCTGTGTTTAGGGATCCAGCCTTAGCTCAAATGGGAATTCTCGTCCCTCATTCTCCAACTTGAGAAAATGTTCTCCCCCTTCTAGGTGCTGTGCAGTAGGACCTTCCCAACCCCATGCCTTATCTTTTCCTGAAAAATCCACCCAGAGAGCTCTTTAAAAATTCCCACCTCAAGGCTGCCTCAAAGGAACACTGCTTAGGTTTATGCTCAGAATTTGGCTTCTTTTTATCTTCTTTATGATTCTGCTACTACAATGTAAGGTTCTCTGAGCGAGTCTTCCATTCATTTTCACTTCCTGTCATCTCAATCAAAACTCAACAGAGGACAATAAGCATCCAGCATTCAGAATGCAATATGATCGCTATGACATACTAAAGTTTGAGATTATACCCATCTTACAGTTTCACCATTTCTTTTCTTTGTGAGTGGCCAAGTATAAAACCTCAAATAATTATATTAATACTTCATTACTTATGTTATTATTCTATTGCATAAATGTTTCACATGTATGTATATCTGTGTACCACCTTCATGCATGGTGTGCCCTTGAAGGTTAGAAATGCACTTTAGAATTTCAGACAGTTCTGAGCTGGTAGGTGGGTGTTGTGAATAAGCCTGGTCCTCTGAAAGAGCAGTTGGTACTCTTACCCATGGAGCCATCTCTCCAAACTCAATTATTGGTACACAACCTTCTGACTCCTAAATAGTGCATTGAAATGGGATATTTTTAACTTTGTCAAAATTGAAAAACTATTTTAAATAGAAGAATAGTATCTCAACAACTGCATCTATGACTGACCCTCACAAATTAGGTATATTATGAGCCATTTTATTTGTATTATAATCTCAGTGAATGATTTGCAATCTGCATTGGCATATCCATTTTCTGCTTTTTTTGTTTTTTGTTTTGTTTTGTTTTGTTTTGTTTTGGTTTGGTTTGGTTTGGTTTGGTTTGGTTTGGTTTGGATTTTGAGACAGGATCTTTCTATGTAGCTCTGGCTGTCCTGGAACTTGCTATGGAGATCAGGCTGAACTTGAACTTGGAGAAACTTGCCTGCATCTTCTCTTGAGTGCCCAGGCATGGGCCACCATATCAGCACTTCTCCGCTTTTAAGTATTTATGGGTACAAAGAATGAATATGGTATCTCATGGCTCAAATATTAGCCACCTTTTTCCTTGATCCACAACTTGGCTGGTAATTATAAAGCCCAGTCGGTTCTATCTTTGCTTAGCTATTGTCATATTCTGAAGAAGTCTATGTAGGAAGCCCCAGCTACAGCTGTCATATTTTTCCTAAGTCTCATCATCACTGGACTCTATATGGATTTATCATTCACTATCATGGGATATAAGCCAATGGTGGTAAAATTTGATGCAGAATTTAGAAAGATGCTTAGGTGACCATTTGGTTTGTTGTTCTAATCTGTTCTGAAGGCCAGGAGTTTTAGCATGTTTGGATCCCATGCTTAGGTTGGGATCCAAGTCTTGTATGAACCAGTTGGCTGCTGCATGATCGTATTTTCTTTGGGTATATTTCTCCCTGATGGTTTAAAAAGGCTTAGGACCCAATTCAAGACTAGAAAATCTCCCTGTAAATGTTTTTATTTATTCTCTTTACATTCATTAGAAGAGGGCAGTGCACTAACAGCAGTTGTGGTAAGAAAAGCATTCTGTAGCACTCAGAAGTGTTTTACTTTGGCCTTCTTTCTGCTCCCAGATGGTTTGGCTTTCGCCAACTCATGTACCTCTTCATAACTTCATTCATTATCTACATAAACTGAGTGTTAGATTGAACTGACATCATTTAAGACGCATTTCAGAACAAAAGGATTGATCCATACTAAATGAATGTGGGTCTTACGTTATATATAGTGGCATTGTACATAATCAAGACTTCTTCACTGAATTCAAATTTACTTCAGATTACTATACATCACACACAATATATATATAAGTATATAGTTGTAACTATATTTATGGGCCCATAGAAAGACTCAAGTATATGTATTGCTATAATTTGGATACCCATCTCAAGGCTGTCAATTCAAATCAACTCAAAAATATTGACTCTATTAGGAAAAGTTAAGTTTATAATTTTATTAGCGTAATTTTGAAGCTCAAATTTAAAGTGTTAGTACCAACACCCAATTTAATTAATTTAAAATCCGAATCATTGCTAGGGCCTTTAGCTTGAGAATTTCAATTGTAAACTTTCTATAATATGATTGACAATGATAGAAGAACTACTTAATATCTTACAGTGTTATGAATGTTGATGTTCACCAAATATCTCCATGGTGCTTCTCTGCTTTGGTACCCAGCTTTAAACCAAGACCCCTTGATCATAACATGGTGACTCTGAGGACACCACATCAGAGAACAAATACTAATAGGTAACTTAACATGATATCAATGCATGTTTTTCTAAGTTCAGAAATTGAAATTATTCTATTTGTATTTAAATAATACATATTAGTCTATTGAGTCAGAATTTTGAGAGAGTATTAAAAACATTTAACATACTGAAAATTTTATTTATGCACTGTTTTTCAATTAGAAGTTTAATAGAATTAGCAAACCAACTTCTTGCCTAAAAACTTTGGAAATATTTTGGCTTAACAATATTATTGAACCTATTTTGTGTGTGGGGAGGGGGGCTCTGAGGTTTTGCTATACTGATAAATATTAACACACTATGAGAAACAACATGTGTAATGAATATAAGTGGGGGTGATGTCATCTTAACTGTCAGAGCCTTGAAGTTAGAATGATTATGTTACAGTGTGGAAAGTTAAATATTCCTATGTCCCTCATCATATACTATGTGAGAGGTGACTGCCCATAGCTCAGCATACAAATAGCTGGAAGAAATAGGAACAAGGACCATCTGTATTCTTTCACTTGAGGAGAAACAAAACAAAAAAAAAAACCAAAAAACCAAACCAAACCAAAACAAACAAACAAAAAAATGAGAGCTTGTACAAAGAATTAGTATCAGTTGGTTTAAGTTAAAGTATGTTATTTCTAAGTATGCTATTCAGTAGATAACTTATATTTGTATGTATGTACATGTGTGCTTGTATAACTAGGTATATATGTATACATATGCACATGTATGTATATATACATATATGAATATTCAAATAATATAAGAAAAGTTAATTAACTTTTTTCTTTGAATAGCCAGTATTTCAATAATCAAATTGACTTTTGAATAACAAAGGTGAGATTCTTATCAGGTAAAATATCAGAAGCATCAGCTATCCTGTGTGCTGTTCCCTGTTCAGGAGACAAATGATTAAGGTGGCTCACTGGAGAATGTAAATGAAACACATCCAAATTAAATCTTCAACACACCGTTTTGCTGAGCACCCATTAACTCCATTTTACACCATTTTATGTCATAATCAACAACCCAGCTCCACCCCAGCAACTCCTGACTAATGACAGGCAAACACAACACTTCCCTCACAATTCAAAACTCCTCCAGAGGGAGGGATCACTAATGAGCTCAAGGTGTGGTAGTCAAAATGAACTTGACAACCAAAAGCAAGCACATATTTAACCCATAAACAACCCTGTACCCAAAGAATTGGTTTCGAACAGAAAGAGGAGGCTACAAAAATCCTTCCCTCCCAACATCAGCTTTCCAGGTAAACAGAAATGTACTGTCCAGGTGCCAGGCTGCTCTCTGTGTCAAGCATGCATATCTTAAAACTTTTGCTTTGGACATTAAGCCTTTGCAACTTCTGCAGCATTTGTATCCAGTTCGGAACCCAGACCTGACCAAGTGCACAGACTGGGAGCGACCACTTTACCTTCAGAAAAATCAATCAGTCCCAGCAAATGAAGCAGCTTCAGAGACGCACATATAATCACAACAATACCCACTGTTTGCAGTCCTTCCGACTCCCACTCTAGAGTCAGCATCCTCTAAGCTCTCAGAGCATCCCAGCCTCCGGACCCCTTGGTGTGGAGGGAGTTAATTAGAGAATCCGAGCAATGTCTGGCTAGGAACAAAGACTTGCAAGGGGGGAAAGTGAGCAGCGGCTCCTCACTGAAGAACAGAGCCAAGCGGGCGGCCCCCCGAGGTGAGGACAGACCTGGGCTAAAGTCCAGCCTCTCATGCTGATGCTTGCATTTGCTTGGAGGGGCTCAGTTCAGCCAAAGCGCATCCAGGCTCCAGACCCTGCGCTGCAGCCGGCAGGTGGGTGTTCTGAGTTCAGAGCTGAGGGAGAAACATCTGTTGGAGAACAGAGACTTTGCAGGGTCCACGAAGAAGGGACACTCCCAAGGAACTTGCCCCGGAGAGCTAGCACTCCACCCGCTGATGATGCTGGGCTGGGCAGGGCTGTGTGAGCTAGTTTGCTGCCTGGGAAGCTCAAGTGTCCCTTTTCAGCTACAGCCGCTGCATTTGCTTCCCAGAGCTTCCTCTGGGAAAAGGCTCAGCCTGCTCTCTGGATATGGGGTGGGGGTGGGGGGATGGAAGGGAGTTTTAATGAGGGGTTGGTGCCAAAGTCCCTGAGACTGCTCTGTTTTGTGGAGAAAACTACAATAGCAAAAACATACCAGTGAGTATGCAGCCAAGATCAAGCAAGCTAACTCAGCTCTTCCACTCTCGCCAGCTGTTCTGTTCCCTGAGCACACTACAGAATGGTCCATGAGTCCTCAGGATTACAACGCACCAGGGATGAAGGGCAGAGCAGACCACATAAGGTTCAAATTCAGTAACTGCCTCTTGGAGGGTGGTCATCACTTCGAAGTCTAGTCTCAGTTTCTGAGAAGCAAAGTTTCGAAAACTTCCTTAATAGAGTTAAAAAAATCATGGGGCTTGCTTAAGGGGTGGGGGGAAGGCAAGTCCTCTTCTTAGGTTTCAGAGTACCTGGGGAGTGTGCTTTAACTCGGGTAATTCCAATCAACAGGAAATCCTAGTCTGCACTTAGTTCCCAGGGTTCCTATCACTATCCTGCCCTAAGCTACTCCAAAGAGGCAACTTCAAGGGAATGTCCAGGAATCTGGGCTATGCCAGGACCACAGTGGCTTTTCAGTTAGTCACTTTACTCCACATTGCCAAATTCCAGGCCAGTAATGCTGATGCCAATGCAAAGAGAATCAAGATAGACACTGGGGACACCTGTAGCTCCCTGGGATCCAGAAAGGCTTTGCAGTGTTACCTCAGGTCCCTAGGAACTCATTCTCTGCCTTTTTGTTCTATGAGCTTCTGCAAGACACTCAACTTGTTTGAAACACTTTCATTGTTGAATTTGGTGCCTTGATGCTTCAATTAAAGTTCTCAACTTAAAGGGAATTGTAGGAAATAAATATGACTCTAATAAGTGAGTTTTCTAAGCTCTTACTATGGGCTTAACCACATTACAAAATAACAAGAATTAACTTACTCTACACAGCTCCGTGAGGTACGTATTATGATCATCTTCATTTTACAGACACAGAAGTTTACTTGCTCGACAAGTTGCAGGCATCATGCCTGGAGAGCAGTAGGTATCCATCCAGTTTCTCCTAAGTGTTTTTCTAGCTGTCACTATCAGTTCTGAATAGTACCCTAGTGACAAGTTGATACAGAATTCTCATCCTATCAGTTGGGAACATTTTAGTAGGAGATAAAGCGTTGGGAGGAGGTGATTGCAGTAGCCTATGCAATAGAGATCTCTGCAAGATGCAATGGGAGCACAGGTCAGTTATGCTTCTGGTAAATGAGTGGTAGTGCCAAGAGCTTTATAAAGGAGGCAAGCATTGGGAATGACAATAGTTTTCATTGATAACTAGGAATAGCATGCCAGACACACTTGCATTGTACAGACTTGTAATAAATCGTGGCTCTCCTTGGAAGGAATATAATCCTCAGTTCTGTCAGCTTAAAACAGAAATGCCCACAGCCTTCTTGTCTGACTGCTATAAAACTTAGCCTGTAACGTATAGATCCGGGCATAGTCCCTGGTGCCTTCAGTCCTCCTTGGGACTTTCGGAATTACTATGGAATGCAAACTCATGGGCTGAAGGCTTTCTTTG
Organism: Mus pahari; assembly: GCF_900095145.1. Taxonomy (NCBI): domain Eukaryota; kingdom Metazoa; phylum Chordata; class Mammalia; order Rodentia; family Muridae; genus Mus; species Mus pahari. The sequence continues at coordinate 40,965,180 of NC_034602.1, forward strand.
GATGATGTAGCTACTCACCTTACTCCTTTCCTGGTTCTACTTCTTATCCCAGGGAGACTTGCTGGTTATTACCTTAGTTTCAGTGATATTTTTCTTTTCTGGGCACCAAGAACACACCCACATACCATGGCCATCTCTTATAAGGGTATATTTCATTTTGTGTGAGATAGAAATACCTATCTGCCCAACCACTGTCCGCCCATGCATTGGTGGACAAAAAAAAAAAAAAAAAAAGTAAAAGCCAAGTGGCACAGACATTAAGTTATTTTCACAAAGTTACATTAATAAAGGGTAACACCAGGATGTGAAAGATACTCATTCAACAGCTAACAGCAATCAATACTTGTAAGAATTGTGTTAGGCATTGCTATAAACCTTGTCCCTTCAAAACATCCTATCATCCACTTTGTTACTCTGGTCTCAGAGAAGAAATTCAGGATTTAATAGTTGAATAGTTTTTCTGAGATCTTATTTATAATATTTGGAAGAGTTGAAATTTAACCACAGATATCATAGGTGCATGAACTCTATACTTCACCCTTCCCTACTCCATTCCCTCTACATCATCATGACCATATGGGACTCTGGTAAGGGACTGTGAAGTAGAAAATATTGGCAAACACCTTTAGGAAGGGGTATGGTCACATCAGTGAACCAGAGAGAAAGAGCATGGGATGAACTTCCACCTTATGATAATGACCCGTTGTGATCCTGCAAGCTCTCCAAGGAGATGATTTACCGAACTGCAAAATTGATTATTTCCTTCTCTTTGGCTGCAGCTTCAATTTGAGATCTTACCAGTGGCAATGCCTAATCAATTTCATTTCTACTCTATCTCATAAATATAAGCAAGATTAGAATGTGCTTACTACTCATTAAGTTTAAAACAATAATTGATAGTGTAGCAGCTGATTTCTTTAATATATGTCACATTGGCATACAGATTATTTTGAGCTGGAGGTAACTAAGATATGGAAGATATATCAAAAGCTTGGTGCCTTCCACTTTTAGTCTAAAGATAAATTATAAATTAAATTATAAATTATAAATTAAAATTATAAATTCCTCTTTGGCAGGCACTCTCCCTCTACTGTGCAGCATTCCGCTGGGCATATACAACCCTGAATTGTCATTATTTTCCACCATGTATTTTACTTTCTTTAATTCACCACCCCTAAAAGAACAGATCCATTTCCCTTTGACACTTCTTCATAATCTGCTACTCTTTCTTCTGATGGCATATGATCTGCAAAGTGTAACCCTTAAAATATGCCTGTCTCATATTTATACATATTACAAGTGTTAATAAACCCTGTTAATGTGCTTTGCTACTCTAATTTTCAGGTCCAGCTAATAAATATTAGGGAGATAGAGAAATTATGTCTTTCCCCGCCCACCTGCACAAGTCTTTAGAAATAATTAATACTAAAAATACAGATGCAGGAGACAGCAGGATGACTAAGTGGTTAAGAGTAGTCGCTGCTTTGTGGATGACCTGGATTTAGTTCCCAGAATTACATGGCATTTCAGAGCTGTCTGTACCTCCAGGTCCAGGCATTCCTACAGTTTCCTCTGGCCTCTTTTGGCACCAGCTATGCATCAGATACCCATACCCAATGAGGGGGAAACACTCAACCCATAAAACGCATAAATCTTTAAAAATTAAAGATATTAGCCTGGGCAGTGGTGGCGCACACCTTTAATCCCAGCACTTGGGAGGCAGAGGCAGGTGGATTTCTGAGTTCGAGGCCAGCCTGGTCTACAAAGTGAGTTCCAGGACAGCCAGGGCTATACAGAGAAACCCTGTCTTGAAAAAACAAAAAACAACAACAACAACAACAACAACAACAACAAAAGATATTTTTAAAGAGGCAGAAGCCAGGTGTGGTGGCTCACACCTTTAATCCCAGCACTCAGGAGGCAGAGGCAGGCAGATCTCTGAGTTCAAGGCCAGCATGGTCTACAGAGTGAGTTCCAGGATAGCAACCCAGAGAAACCCTGTCTCAAAAAAAAAAAAAAAAAAAAAAAAAAAAAAAAAATTTAAAAAAAGGAAGAAAGACAAAGGAGGCAGAATGAATTCCTTAGTGATCCAAGGTTGCAAGTATAGAACAAGATGGCTTTACATCTCCCAGTTCATCAAAATTCTGTTTGCTTTAATACAGATAAAACTAGGACGGCACACTAAGAAGTTAAAGAGAAATGAGATTCTAAAAGAAACATGTATTCTCTATTCATTGGAGCTAAGGAAAGTAAGCCATAAGTATGTCTGGCATTTTCATGAAGGTTTCAGTTAAGAAAGAGGCCTATCTTAGGTCTTTATGAAAGAGTTTGAGAGTCATAGAGCCTCCCATTAAGGGAGAAAGGGCATCCATAAACTTGATCAAACTGGTCATTTGCTAAAAGAGGCCCCTTAACATCAGAACCCAAATGAACAAGCAACTGGACAAGGTCAACAACATGTGATTCTTTGGGTTTCTTCTAACTAGAAGTGTATTTTTTTATTTGTTTGTTTCATGATAATGAAAACTTTTTGGCCTCATGTGTCCTTTATTCTACACGAAATTACTTCTTTGCTTTGAGAGATAGCATGTTCCTCTGTCTTGCAATTCCTAGGTTACCCTGAGGAACTTTTTGAATGGTTTCCATGGGAACTATCTGGTCAAACAGGACTCAGTATATTTCACTTAGCTCAGGGATCAGTCTGAAAGTCTGGTCAATGTGTCTTGAATGGATTTTTTTTTTTAAATGCATATGGATGTCCATTTAACAATTAAGCAATACAACCTTCCTGCCTGAATGCCCTCTTAAATCCACAAGGCTGATTACATTTTAAGGTAGGGAAGTGAGGGGAAACGTCTTCCTATCTTAGACTTGCAGCAATATTGCACAATGTATTATCATAATAGTTCCTAGGTGTGTTATAATCAGAGCATGCGGATTATATAATCTCCATAAAGTAAATTATCAAGTTATTAAGATGTACAATTAAAAGTTTTTATTAGAAGATAAACTTCTGGTGACTTTCAGCTTGTTGCTCCCTCCCCTTCCCCCCACTTCCTTCCTGTCCCCCCTCCCTCTACTGCCTCTCCTCATTTAGGTCTTTCCTTTTCCTCTCCTTTCTGACTTGAGTTGTATCCCAGTTCCAGGTTCATTTTTCTCCTCCGCCACTCGATTTCTTGTCTCTTTTGATATCCGTTTATGTGTGGCCTCTCTATCAAAGCTGCCACGTGCTACCTCATTAGTTTTACTTATGGCAGAGAGTCTCCAAGATAATAATTATCTTCTGACTTCCTCTAATATAACTAATATATGAACAACACTGAGCCCCCGCTGACTTCCTCTAATATAACTAATATATGAACAACACTGAGCCCCTGCTAATTGACATATATTATACTCTGTGCATTATGAAAACCCCATCTATGAACTGCTATACTATTTGATAGAGGTAGTTAATATAATAATACTAACCCTTATAGATGGAGATATAGAAGTTTAAGTAACTGTCCTAATATTCTATGCCTGATACAGAGGAGCTGGCCCTAGCCAGTGGATCTCTCCCTAGAGATGCAGCAATTGTGTATGTGAGTGATGAGTGATAGTTCAAATAACTTTTGAAATTTTAAAAATTAATCATAATCTCACTGCACGAAGATAAACAAATTTTAACATGTCATTGGTACTCAGAAAGGGAAGGCGTGCCCCTAATGTCATCCTGAAGCAAATATGTTTATTCCTTCCTGAGAGCAAGATTGGATGGAAAAATAAGAAAGAAATGACTTAAGAAAGAGGCTTAAAACTGAAGGGGTTTGTAACCCCATAAGAAGAACAATAAAATCAACCAACTAAACCCCACAGAGCTCCCAAGGACTAAACCACCAATCAGAGTACACATGGAGGGACCCATGGCTCCAGCTGCATATGTAGCAGAGGATAGCCTTGTCGGGCACCAGTGGGAGAAGAGGCCCTTGGCCCTGTGAAGGCTTGATGCCCCAGTGTAGGTGAATGCCAGAGATAGAAGGTGGGAGTGGGTGGGTGAGTGGGGGAAAAGACCCTCCTAGAAGCAGGGGGAAGGTGGATGGGATAGGGGATTTCCAGAGGGGAAACCTGGGAAAGGGGCTAACACTTGAAATGTAAATAAAGAAAATATCCAATAAAAGAAAAAAAAAGGGGGGGCTCCAAATAGAGGAGGGAAAGACGTTTAAAGGAGCAGAGAGGAGAGTGAAGAAAGGAAAGGGAGGCATGTAGGAAAAGAACCTATCCTATGACTGCCTCTTTGAGACATTCAAGAACGTGAAAGTAAACGGAGGCTTGCCTTGGGCTTAAGCAACCCACAGATCACTCAGCTGTGGTTTAAGACAGGAAAAAAAACCAGGGACTACAGAAACGGCAAGGTATATATCTCTCTTGAATCAGTTCGACTTCCTTGCTCCACTGGTGGTTAGAGTCCTTATAGCAACACACACAGAGAATCTGTTCAGTTTGGCTGTCTGAGCAGCGGCCTCACATGGCCTTTAGAAACAAGCAGATGCTTTAAAAAACAGGATGGACATCATCTCCATGGACACGCGCTAGCCCTGCTGGGTTTAGTCCTACCTTCCAGGTCTGCTCTTAGCGGAGGCACAGTCCCACTCACCGAGGCCTGGCTAACTAGATTCATCGTGCCCATGCCATCAGTTTGATTTTTCTCAGTTTTTCCGTGCATGATGCTCAGAGCAGGAAGAGTGTTTTTAACACTGCATTAGCCCATCCCTTGCACTAGAGCAAGGCTTTGGGAAATGAAACCCAGCAAGCTTAGCCTTAAGTGTGTTCTAAGTCTGCAGAGAGAGTGAGCGATGGTCTTCATTACTCTTTGTTTTATAGACTTGTAAGAACTTTTCAGAATGAATACTTTGCAAAGGCCTCAAAACTCCTTTCTCAAAATGTTTCTAAATCCCTTTGTTCTCCTTATCCTCTTTCTCAACCTCCTTCCATCCCTCGCTTTTTCCTGCCATCTCCACTGGTAGTGAACATGAAGGCATGTGCACTGACAAACATGTTATTACTGAGATCGTTTTCCTGTTCGGCTGTGTCAGAATGAAGGAGACCCATGAGTCACATAACTCTCTCTCAGAGCAGAGAGCTGCTCACCTCCATTCATGGTGAACCGGAACTCTGAACAAATGAATGCTTATGGAAGACCCACAGGGATGCAGGAAGTGGGTCATGCTCGTGGCTGGCGTGAGTTCTCCAAGAGTGAGTTTACTGGGTAAGACCTGATAGCAAGGAAGCATAACTATGTCTTTGGCCCTCTTTCTCCTGTGTTTTTCAACAGGAATTAAAATGTGTACGCAAGCAGGAAAAAAAAAAAAGCACACCGTAAAAGTATGAAATTCTAGTTATAATATCAGAGAAATTGCCGCTCCCCCAAAAGAAGGCATGGGAGGTGGCCATAAAAGACAGACTAATATTACTTATTTCTGTTTTGCTGCTTTTGAATGCTGTTTGAACTGTCTTTGAATCAAAACTATCAATAGATAAAGAGACTCCACTGTGAAGTAGCAGCTTGTGATACTGGCGCTACACATGAATGCATATTTTTGAGGAAATGGACAAAGTCTTACTTTTTAAAAAAATTTTTTCCTTATTTTTATTTTATGTATATTGAATATATTCCCTTCATGCATGTTTGGGTATCACATGCATTCAGTGAGTGCAGTGGCCAGGAGAGGGTGTTGGATACCCTGGAACTGGAGTTACAGATGGTTGCTAGCTGTCATGGGAGTGCTGGGAATTGAACCTGTATCCTCTGGAAGAGCAGCCAGTGTTCTTTATTTGCAGCTATCTCTCAGAGTCTACCCCAAGTCTTAATTTTAAAATGAACCAAGCAAGGAAAAAAATGTGTCCTACCTCTTCAGCCTCAAACGCAGAAGCCGAAAGGATGTCTTTCTCCTTGACCTGTCTGTATGATGTATCTTCTCCAGCTAGACCTTAGCATCACAGCTCACCTCTATTTGCTTGTTTTCTGTAAGTGCAATGAGTATAAAGCTGCAACTGGATAATGTTATGTCTGTTTCCTTCTGCTACGATGACAAATTACTCCAAGTTATATTGCTTAGAATAACTCAGGTTCATTATTTTACAGGTCTGAAGCTGGAGTTTTAACTGCTATTCCTGGCTAAAACCCTACTGATGGTGACCTGCATTTCTTGAGCAAGCTCAAGGCAAGCATTCAAGTTATTTTTCTAGTGTATGGATGCTGTAGCCAGTCTTGGCTTTAGGTGGTATCCATGGTCAATGCCAAGTCTTTTCCACATGGTAACATCACTGTGACATAAACTCTTTTGCCTCCCTATGCACTATATTTGCTATTACATTAGGTCTTCTTAAAGAATATAGCACTTCCTTTATGATCACTGACTAACAATTTTAAATTCACCTGCAAACCTAAGTGCCCTTTACCATATGACCTAAAATATCCCCATGTTCTAGAAATTTGGATGTAGATATCTTTAGGGGATTTTTATTCCTATACAGAGTGGTGATCTCAAAATTATTTTGATATGAAATAATTTTTAAAGAAAGAAGTCTAATGTAAAACTGGTACATATTGACTCTATTGCATTAGGAGAAAGAAAGCCCATTGGGAAAACTCTGTGTCAAGAGGTGTGTGTGTGTGTGTGTGTGTGTGTGTGTGTGTGTGTGTGCATGTGTGTATGATATAAAAAAGATTTGTCTCCCAGAAGGAAAGGCCAGTTTTAATTACACATTCTATCACTGAACTTTCAATATGTAGACTTAATGATATTAGGAAAAGAACCCTTCATCATTTACAAAGGATACATGTTAATACTCAGAAAGAAGATCATGCTAGAGGTCAGACTTAAATGGAAAAAAAAAGTCCAGGAGTAAACTGAATTTTAGGAAGATTCTCTGAGTTATGCAGGAACATAACAACATTCCTCCTTATGCAGTATCTGGGAGGTTTGCAGATGATAGTAGAGGCAGAGTTATTTCTTAGCTGGAAAAGAGCACTCTCGTCTAACACCCCCAATTAACTGTCTCAAACAAGCTAGGGTGGATAAAACTACAACTGAGCACTGCTCCTCAGCTACAGAGGTTTCTAGTTCAAGCTAAATGTACAGTATAGACAGATAGTTCAGTGGGTAAGTTTGTCTGCTGTGCAGAAATAAGGATCTGTGTTTGAAACACAACAACTGCATAAAGATTGTCAGGCACATGAATGCATATCTGTAACCTTGCTGGCTAGCCAACATAGCGGAAAGTTTGAGCTTCTAGTTCAATGAGAGATCCTGTCTAATAGGAGTAGGGTTATAGGATAACCTTCCTCTGCTATCATGATGAATGAACCTCATGTGCATGCATATAAACCTGCACACACACACAGACACTTACATGTTCATTCATACCGCATTCATCTAAGTGTGAGTCAGCCCTAGGCTATGAACCCTGAGCTTTTTCAAGTGGTCAGAGAATGCTCCTTAGAGACAGCATGCATCATTCTCAGAATACCACCTTTAAATGGGTTGATTTCTTACACATCTGTATTAAAAATCTGGTCTAGGTGTGGTGGTTTCTGGATGGCCTTTCCTTCAGACTCTGCTCTGCATTTTGTCCCCATATTTCCTTTTTTATTTCCAATTCTGGGTTAAAATTTTTGAGATGGGTGGGTGGCCCCATCCCTTAACTGAGGGCCATCTCATCTTATGTGAAGATACCAAACCCCAACACTATGACCGATGCCAAGAAATGCTTGCTGACAGGAGGCTGGTATAGCTGTCCCCTGAGAGGCTCTGCCAGCACCTGACCAATACAGATGAAAATACAGCCAACCATTGGACTGAGCCTGAACACCCCAATGGAAGAGTTAGGGGAGGAACTGAAGGTGCTGAAGAAGATTGCAACCCCATAGGAAGAACAACAGTATCAACTAATGGAACTTCTCAGAGCTCTTAGGGACTTAACCACCATCAAAGTGTAAACACCAAGGGACCCATGGCTCCAGCTGCATATGTAGCAGAGGATGGCCTTCTCTGGCATCAATGGGAGAAAAGACCTTAGTTCCTATGGAGGCTTGATACCCCAGCATAAGGGAATGCTAGAGCAGAGAGACAGGAATGGATGGGTGGGTAAGGCAAGGGGGAAGGGGAATGGGATGGGGGCTTTAGGGAGGGGAAACATGGAAGGGGGTCAACATTTGAAATGTAAATAAAATAACCAATAAAGACTTAAAAAAATATCAGATCTAACTTGTTGTTGCCATCTACTCTTACCAGTGCTATTAGGGTAGTTTTACCGGTATTTGTACTTTTACAGGCTCTGCCTTTTGTCTTATAGCAGTCTATTTTAAAAAGAGAACATTGGAGCTATGGAGGGTTGTTTTATTCAGGTCAACAACAGCAGGAAAAAAAAAAAACACTGGGTTTAATGGGCAGGAATTTTGGCTCCCTGTCCATGTTTTTTTTTTTTTCCTTTCTTTTAATTTTTTGCCTTCTCTGGTGTGTACGAGCTTTTTAACCTGTTGGGTGTTGTGGTGCTCTATTCTAGTGATTTATAACAAGAGACAGGCAAAGTCTCCACAGCTTTGTCAGGGAAACAGACAGGTGTAGTCACAGCATTCAAGGCAGGACAGTGGATGATATGTCCTCTGTTTCTCAGAACAACCTTTAGGAGCTCTCCAGTATCCAGATAGGTGCTCCTTTTACAAATGAGGAAGCTGTGACTTGGAACAGTTAAGGCATTCATCACACAGGTGGGAAGTGGAAGAGCAAGCTGGGAACCTCCTTCTGTGAGGAGAGCCTGTTTTCAGAGCCCAAGCCAGAGTCACACTGGGTCATCAGCCTCAAATGTCTCTTGGGCACTCCGCCTTCAGGAAGTCAGAGTCTAGCAAATACAACTGTGTTGTTCAGTCTCTGTGGAAAACGCTTCAGGTGCAGGTGGTACCTGGGAGTCATCCACATCCCTAAGGCTTTCCTCCCTCCCTCACTGACTGTCTCCCTTCATGCATGCCTTCAGTCATTCCTCAGAACATCAGAACAACCCAGACTCAATTTATTTCAAGGGAAAGACACTTAAGGGCAGAAAATAAGACCATAAAGTTTAGAGGATGGAAGTTGGAAGTTGGGCAGGTAAAGAGGAATTGGTATATATAAATGTGTGTGTGTGTGTGTGTGTGTGTGTGTGTGTGTGTGTGTATGTATGTGTATCACACTGCTGGCTCCAAGGTTAGTGTACATGTCAAAGCCTTTTTAAAGTACAGTGGGATTTTCAGAGGCAGCAGAGGAGCAGGAAAGGTGGGAGATGGACTTCAGAGTATATGAAGTCAGAGTTTGACCAAGAATGACAGCTTCCTTCTAATAAGTTAATCAGCCTTTTTTTTTTTTTTTTTTTCAAATTTTACTTATACAGCAGAACACCCAAACCATCCTAGTATGGTGGCTCCACCTCGAAACTCTAACCTGTATGGTATCACTTCTTACTAACATGCTACCATGGGCCTTGCTACGTTCCAGAACTACATGTGGCAAGCTGCCATGTAACAAACACCTGATTGTCTACACAGACACACCTATACAGTCTTTTTCACAGCAGCCGAGTAGAAGTGAATGGGTTTTTTATTTAATGTAAATTCCTTCCCCATAGCTCTGTGGTAGCTTTTAATGGCACACAGGACACCCATTATGTTCAGGGTCATTTTTAGGAATGTTTTAGACAAGTTTTAACCACCTATAATGTAATCTCTCTTCATGTATACTTTAGGTTTTGGAGTCAATCAAGTTGTCTGCTTTTTCTTTTTTTTTTCTTTCCTTTTCTTTCCTTTCCTTTTCTTTTTTTTAGTTTTTGTGGTTTAGAGCCTCTGTGCACAGTGGTTCCTCTGTCAAAGTTGTTCCCTTATTACTTTTTTTTCCATCACTTGCTTAAAGGATCAATTCCATCAAAAATATTTTGGGATGCTGTTGCCCAGTTATACTCTACCCAATGCCAGGACTTCTGTTGGCACAACATTCACCACTCTACCAGAATGTACCCATTTTTTCAATTTTTAGCATATCAATTTCCCATCTATTTCCATTTGTATAGATGTGACCCCTATGCAGCCCTCTTAGTAATTTATGACATCCTTTTTCCTGAAGTACCTAGAGGAGAGCTTGCTAGTGAAAGAGTTTCTGTAACTAGCGTTTGAATGTTTACACGGCAGAAGATAGGTTCCTTTTCTCATATAGGCATTGACACCACATGGATTCTATCTGCAAAGGTCAGAAGCTGAGACTAGCAAACCTCTTCCCACCTTCCCTCCGAAAGAATTCCAGTCTCTTTCTTTGCTGCTGCCTCTGAAGTCCCATTGCCCTTTAAGCCTACTTCCTCATGCATACTCATCTTAGAATCATCAACATATGTGTATTCCTTATCTCCCCTCTGGATGTGTTCTTAATGGGAAACAGCAAATATGATGGAGTCTAAATGATGAGGAACCTCAAATAGCTACAAGAAAGCTTAATAATGAAGAGGCAATGGGCAGATCAGAGGAATAAGACTTTCATAGCTATGACTTTTTGATTCATCTAGTTATAGTACAAAATGGAAGTCAACCACAGCAAGTGGAGAACAGAGAGATGAGGGAAGAGGAAGGAAGCCCGGTAGGTAGGCTCTTTCCAATCTGACATAGAGACAACAAGGTCTACAGATGGAGAAATGAAGTAGCAAAATGCTGTGAAGCTCAGGCTGAAGTCAGGGGGCACCAATTGTCTCATTTCTATCAGTGATTGTATTTGCCTCAACTTTTGAGCATCAAACAGGAAGGACCTGCTCGTTGTATTCAGAGTCAGGCAAATATCCTTGAATGAATCTCAATGTATAGGCAGGTCACATAGTGAATTAGAAAACACTGGGCACACACATCTGTGAGAAGGAAGAAGGGAGAAGGAAATTCTTGAATAGTAATGACTACTACCTTCTAGGAAAAGAGGAGCATGTAGTAGAGATGAAGGTGATTAAACTTTCATAAAATTATGTTCGGGAAACCATCAAAGAACCCAAGGACAGATTAGATGATGATTTAAAATATGGATCTATTTTAAGGTAGATCAGAGTTAGAGATTGATGTGAAGTCAGAGTTGGAGATAAAAACCCCAAAGCCACTCACATAATAAGAGTAAAAATTGAAGTGACAAAAAGTGAACGAAGAATTCATAGAAAAGATGTACACAGGAGGGGAAACAAACAAATGTCCTTCTAGGAGCAAAATCAGACAAGTGGGCCCAGGTAGAAGTTATGAGAGTGGCCTATGGAGACGCTAGCAAATGCTGCCTCATAAAAGTCAAGGTAAAGAGGATAATAGATCATTGTATCAAACGTAGAAGGATTACCATCCTTTAGCTTATATTCCGGTCCAAGGGCCAATATGTTGTAGATAAATTAATGCATGAGGACTGCTTTTGGGTCTCTCTGTATATCAGCTGACTAAAAACCAGTAGGAAGGAGAAAATATAATACTTAAGGGTGTTTTCAATCATAACACAGGACCTCCAGTAAAAGCTTATACCCACAACATAAATATTGCATTAGGTTTATTGTCTCATATCACCATTGCTTGTATTTACATGACTATAGGAAGAAATAGGAAGTTTATCTTAATTAGTCTGTTGGGGTAGTCTTCAAGTTTTAATTAGGAGGATGATGGACTGGTCACCTACATCTCGTATTTTGCCAACATTCTGTTCTCTCTCAGTGCATTTTCAGTGACAGAAGATGAGGCCATGGCCTTAGATATGAATATAATTAGGAATAATTTATGAATAAATACGTAATAAAGGACACCTTAGTATTGTCACTAGTGTATTTAGCCACATAGTGCACGGGATAAATTAAAAACTTCCTATATTGTTACATTCTACCCAAGCCAATTCAACAAGTGCTTGTGGTGTGGTAGTATATAATTGATGTGGCTCTTGTTTGCTTAGGATCAATAAGCCACTAGGATTTGCAGAAGCTAGAAAAAGAGTTTTCAGATCTTACACAGAGTGGAAAAGTTAGTCATCATTGGAACTCGTTGACCATATCAGGCACAAGTGAAACTAGTCGGATCACCTAGTACAAAGCCTTATCACAGCTGCCATCCGAAGGTAGAGCAAGGGAAGAAAGAGATGCAAAACTATGTTATGCTGGGGGAGGGGTGGGGGGCAGGAAGGGGAGAACAGCCCATAACCACGGGAGAAAACGTACTTCATCTAGGACATGGTAACAGCTTAGTGTCCCATGAAAGTTTGTTTAGGAGAAGACAACAAAGAAGAGGAACTGGCTCAGAAAACATTCTATCCCAAGGTACAGGGCTGGTATGTAGGCAGGAGCCAGCTCACAAAGGGTATCTGAAGGCCTTTAAGAGAGTTGGCTTTTCTTTCTTTCTTAACATTGAGAGAACTGGGGGACCACTGAACACTTATAAATAGAACATCAAATTGTACTTTAGAGAAGCCATTATGACTGTTGTATAGAAAAGATGTTGCAGTTAATTAAGGTAGGAGGCATATTGAACTAAAGGCAAAGAGACCAATGAAAAGGAGCTCCCAGGAACCTAGGAAGGAAATGGATTAGAATGCAGTTGACTATATGCTGAGGGTGTAATGAACACAGATATAAAAGCAACTGAAACAATAAACTCTACAAGCAATTAACTGGGATGGGATAGAACAGAAAAGACCCTGGGGTGGTGGAAATCTCAAGTTGAAAGAGGTTATTTGTAAAAGGTATTACTGGACAACCAGATGATCAAGTGAAGTGTGCAGTTCTGCAGCAGCAAGGAATTAGGAAATGCATACCACACCAATTTATGTGTTAGTGGGACAACTTCCTCTTCACAGAGTGCTGAGTCCAGCACACAATCCTCAAGGATCAATGCAAAGGAGAACTCAGCAAAAGTTACATGAGATGACATGTAATAATTTGTTCTTGGCCATTTCAAATTAAATGCTTTGGGCTTTTTCTGGGTAGACTATTTCCACTTCCTCCAACTCTCTCAGGATGATGACTTCCCTTGGTAGGAAAACAGCAACTATTGTAGATATTCAGGAGAACCTGTTGCTACCATATAAATCATGAATAAACACATATGCTCAATTCCCAATATCCCATTGTGATTCCTCAGATCAAACCCCCCCCCCCATCTTCCTGGCTGATAGTATGCATCCAAACTATCAGCTTTTGTACTTGCTTTGATATAATCTATTATGTGAAAAGAAAAGTCAGAGCAAATCCTTTTCAAATGTAATCAAATCATAAGCTTCATTTGTTTTAAACTCTCCAATAGGCCTTAATGTTTAAGAAATGTTTTATTTTGCTCTGTTTTGATATTTTTTCTCCTATTGGTATTTAGTATCTTTTTAACTTTCATTTTTTGGAGGAGGTCATTTTGTTTTGTTTCTTTTTTTTTTTTTTTTT
>NC_034602.1:40978952-40980339 GCF_900095145.1 Mus pahari
GAGGGAGAGGGAGAGGGAGAGGGAGAGGGAGAGGGAGAGGGAGAAATCTGGAAGCATTGAGAGAAGGAAAACATGATCAAAGCGTATTGTAAAAAACAATTAATAAAAAAGGAAAACAAAGAAATAGCAAATAAAACAACAACAAACCCAAAGAGTCACTTTTGATGGGCTGCGAGATTTGATTTTCAATGACAACGGTCTGCTCTCATTTCTTATTACTCTGCATACCTCATCCTGGCTACACAGATTTCTTTCATCACTGTGACTTGATCATACTGGGCAGGCTTCTATTTCAGGCCTTTGGACTTATCAATCTGTTTACCTTGAACGTAGTAAGCCTTGAAAATACTTTACTCAAAATTACAGTTTTCTATTTCTAACTCTAACACATCTCTTTTGTATTTCTATGTCTTTTCTCCCATACTACAGTGATATAGATGTCACATCACATCCCCTCATTGGCTTTTTCTCATCTGACTCTAAATGTCATCAGACAAAATTGTTGTCATCTTCAGACAAAGTCCCCTGCACCAGAGGACAAACCTTACATGCAGTCAGGTTTGTTTGTTTGGTTGTTTGTTTGTTTGGTTGGTTTTTATCCCCTGATAATAGTTGGTAAAAATAAGTATCCCACTCCCAAAAGTACTACATATTGACTTTCAAAACTTCATACCTTTCTACCTATACTTAACACTGATAGAGGTAATGTATCACTCTAAAAAATTCTATATTGAAATATATATATATATATATATATATATAATGAAGTTATATATATATATATATATATATGGCAAAGAGGGAGCAAGCAGCTGAAAAGATTATATATATATATATATATGTATATATGATATATACATATATCATATATACATATATATATGAAGTAATTCCAAATTTCCTCGGGGGGGGCTACAATTGAATATCATGAGAAATTGCTTTAGGAGAATCTAGACCATGTATAAAGTAACAAGTTTTGGAGATGTTAAAAACATGATTAATCTCTCCTGCTTAGAGGGTGGGTGCTGAAGTGGAAAACATCTGATGTTTCCTAGTGCTGAGACATAGCCTAGGGATTTCCCATTGGAGCTGGGTGGAGCTGGGTGGAGCTGGGTGGAGCTGGGTGGAGCTGGGTGGAGCTAGGTGAAGCTGGGTGGAGCTGAATTGTTCTGCCTAATTGAGGGATGAGAAAGGTGGGGTTTTCCACAGGTCATCTTTTCAGCTGTTTGCTCCCTCTTTGCCAGGCAGGGGCTGTGAGAAAAACGGGAATGAAGCAGTGAAATAAGAGCCAGAGAATATAAGCTTTAAGAAATGACGACAAGAATTTATCGAATGCCTTCTTTGTAAACTTAGAGGCTTAAAGATGCCTCCTCCTCCTCCTCCTCCT
>NC_034602.1:40980427-40987719 GCF_900095145.1 Mus pahari
TCAGATTTTCCTTCTTCTTCTTCTTCCCCCCCCCCCCAAAGGCACTTGTTAGAGTTGGGATCCACTTGAATCTGAAGTGGGGAACAGTGACTCTTCCATGTCTTACTTGTCTATTTCTCACCTCTCTTTACTCTTGCCACCAAGTGAAAAGCTACTCTCAGAAGTGATTTGACCAATGGTAATTTTGTTTCCAAGTTTCTTAAAAACCCTTTATAACAGGTTGTGTGAATGCCAGATTTGGGAGCAAGAGCAAGGCTCTCACAGCCCATGTAACAAATGAAGTAGGAGAGAGGATAGATTTGTTGATTCCTTCTATTCATTTTGTGTTTCATTTTTGCAGAAGGCACTGGGCTGTGTTTTCCCCCTACTTGGGAGTACAAAGGCAGCATCACTTTCCTTCCCAGAGTAAATGATGAATCCCACAACCAATTTCTCATCTCACACACCAAAGCCTTCACAGAGCACTCTGTATGATTGTAAACACACCATCCAAAGCTAACTGCAATTTTTATCAAATAAATCTGGGACTATGGTTTTTTAGAAATTTGTATTCTTGTCTAAGAACAGGCTGTCAAAAGCCAGTAAGGGGAACAGAGTGCATGTACTGATGTTTGCAGAGCTATCCCATAAAAAAAAAAAAATGCAATCACAATTAGACAAGACCGGTAGCTTCAATATTCGTGCACAGCCAATCTTCACAGGTCATATATCTAAGAAAGCTGAGAATATTTCCTATCTGGTTCAGAATGCATTTATCTACAGCAGCACATTGCAAATTATAACATCAGCAACACGTGTCACATGTTCACAGTGCAAATCACTGGCCATTCCAGACCTGCAAATCAAACTCTCAGGGACCAGCATAGGAATTCGTGCTTCAGTAGAGGTATGGTTGAGTGCTGTGCAAGGCGAGTTGCAGAAATGTAAAAGAAAGGGATATGGCTACACTTAGCCCCAAAGGCATAGGCTTAAGTCTCTGGACGTCAGGTAGTAGGGACATATCTTGGGATAAATCATTTGACAGCTCTGGCTTTCATGTTGTTATCTGTAAAATAAATCAGTAAATTCAACTTATTCCTGAAGTTTTTCAAGCTGGCACAAGGAAATACCATTCATTTAGCATTACTATTAGTGGAGTAAATGACCCTTCCTTGTGAAAGACTCAGTGGTCACTGACTTAACTATTCTTTCCTAGTTAGTGAAATAACAACCGACTTTCACCTCTGTTCATACTACTGTCCTGAACTTGACATATTTTCAATCTACCAATGTCCCAAAGTAGCAATTGCTCCTACTTTGATACTGAAGAAGGTACTGTTATATAACTTTGTTAATGTCTCAAAGGAAGTTAATGACAGCTAGAAGATGTGAGACTGGGACAGATTATAAATCCATGCCCTTTCTGATCTGCAGTCTCTTTTCAGGTCTGGTAGCTTTTATCAATGAAAACAAAAAATAACCCTGTGGTCCACAAGGTGGGGCTAGGAAGAACTCATTTCTAAGTGCATTGTGTTTGCTTTTTAAGTATATAAAGCAATTACTTTGAATACATTTAACACATGTATTGATTTTGTATAAAAGCCACTTTACCTGGGAAGGATCAATAAACAACAAGGCTTGTAGATGTACTACACCGCTGATTTATTGACAACTTTGAAATGTGTTGTTCCTAGAGAAAGGACACAGAAAATAGAAGCAGGACAGAATCTGGAGAATATTTAGCTTAAAGAGCTTGTTGTTGGCAAACAGAAATTTAGAACCACAGTAGTGGAGTGAGTTTTACATGGACATACACTTTTTTACTAGGTTAGTGGTAGAAAGGTGATTCCAAGGTATGTTATTTCCCATAGAAATGGGTGCTGCTGCTGTTGCTACCTAACTAAATAAAACATGCATCTGCTTTTCACAAGCAGCCACATCTAGGACTATATAAATGTATCCTCTAGGGATGTTGTGTACTCCAGAGTCTTAAATGATAATCAAGGATCATTATATTTAATAAAATTAAGACTAGAATTCTGGATAGAGGTGATGCCCAATGAAAGACGTAGATGTTACAGATGTATGATGTATTTGGGGGAGCTGTTAGAACAACATTGGGAATAAATCAGTTCAAGTCAGTGAGTAGTTAGAAATGAGGCTGCTGAGATACTGAGAGGCCAATCATGCCATTCTATGGCAACTAAAACTCATCAGAAGTTATTAAAGAATTCATGAAGTGCAGTGACATGATGATATCTGTATTTTTGGTCCTTCTGGCTATAGGGTCAATTTAAAAAGTGGAGAAAGAAGAGAGGTACATGATCACAAACTAAAGGCATGACAAGATTTAGATTTGTAACATTCTGGGAAACAGAAAGTAATGCCTGTTCTTACAGTCAACTAAACTAGCAACAGAGCAAAGAGGGGAAACTCAAGAGATTCTATTGATTAATTGATTGATTGATTGAGGTGTGAAATAACTAAATCTTGTTGCTTGAAGCTAGAAGAAGGAAGCTTGAGCTAGAAGAAGGAAGAAAGCAATTGGTCATATAGAAATAGTGAGCCTAGCATAATCTAATGTTTATCTCATCATAATTGTCGGGATATCAAGATAGTTTACCACAGCACTGTTCCCAAGCCATGAGAAACTCTAGGATGACCCAAGGCAGGAGTGTAGTTGACCAAAAGTACAGTACTGCACCATTACCAAATAAGATAATAAGATAAGTAAAAGTGAAAGAGAACTGAGAAGTTAAGAAGAGAGGGAAAACCTGTGTCAAGAAACTGGAAAAGAAGAGAAACCCCTCCACACTTGCTGAAAACAAGAAGTGAGGGAGACTCCCTGTAAGTGAAAAGTCAATGTCAGGCTTCTAACATGAGTATTGTCTGCACAAAGGAGCAGAGAGATGAAAACTATTACACAGGATGCCAGATGTAAAATTTAAACTGGGCATTTCTGTTTGATGGGATTTTAGCATGTTAAATATTGATGGTGGATGATGCAAAAGTGAATGGCTTAAGCATAAATGTGAAAACATTGAGGAGAAATTGAGATGAAATGCGTAAATATGTAACAACTCTGGAAATAAAGCGATTACTGAAGTGTTACTTGTCCCTGGCTTAGAAATATGTCATTGGCAGATATTAACAAATACATAAATCCTTCCACATTAACTGTAGTTCTATTGTAGAATTAACCATACACTATGCTGGAATGTTCCTTGTAAAACNCCAGCCACTCTGTGATTTCATTTACTGCAGATTGGCTATCTTGAATAAGTTGATGATTTTCTCCTGATATCAGTCTGGTCATGTGAAGTGGTTCAGTTTGTAGCCATTGGAAGCCATATGTTCCCAGTCACTTGTCAGGTATGTTTTCCCCTCAAATATACGGGAGAATATGGCCATTACTGACACATCTATGATTCAGACGATGCTAAGAAGTGCCTGGGGATTGTCCAGTTTTCTGCTTATCAGAGCATATTCTCAATAAATTCCAGGACACCTAATCACAGCAAGCTTGAATTCTTTCAACCCTGATGGCTGAACTGGCAAATGATTAATAATTTGCTAATACTTACTAAATACATTTCATAAATACATCATATCTTTAATTATCTATCTAAACCTTTTTTTCAATATATAACCTAACTGAAGGACCGGTCCAAATAATCTCTCAAGTTATGTTCAAGAATTGAATAGATTCTGCTGAAGGGACCCTGATATTGCGGCCTCTTGTGAGGCTATGCCAGTGCTTGGCAAACACTGAAGTAGATGCTCACAGCCAGCTATTGGATGGAACACAGGGTCCCCAATGGAGGAGCTAGAGAAAGTACCCAAGGAACTGAAGGGGGCTGCAACCCTGTAGGTGGAACAACAATATGAACTAACCAGTACCCCCTGAGTTTGTGTCTCTAGCTGCATATGTAGCAGAAGATGGCCTAATCGGCCATCACTGGGAATAGAGGCCCCTTGGTCTTGCAAACTTTATATGACCCAGCACAAGGGAAGGCCTGGGCCAAGTAGTGGGAGTGGGTGGGTAGGGGAGCAGGGGAGGGGGGGGTATAGGGAACTTTCGGGATAGCATTTGAAATGTAAATAAAGAAAATAATAATAATAATAATAATAATAATAAAGAATTGGATGAGTTTAATGAATTTCTCAACAAACATGATTTGGCAAACTTTCTTTCAAAGGGAAATGATCATATTTGGGGAAGCAGGCATCTGGAATTTTTTGCCTGACTTGATGTGTGAAGGAGTAACAGGCCCTCAGATGGGTAACCACCTATTTGATTCTGGTGGCTTTTTTAGCATACTGAATATTTCTCCTGACACTTTCATTTTTCTGAAATTTGCATGCAGCCTTTAATGAGCTATGTTTTGAATATAATGTTCACATCCACCCACCCTGTTAAAAGTGTTGACATCAATATGATGGCAGAAGACAGCCTTAGAATGAGGACAACCAAGGCATAGAGAAGTGAAGTATCTCTTAATGGTTCATAAATGTGAATTAGGAAAGGCAATATTTAAGTCCGAACAACAGACTTGAATGCTAGTCAAGGGTGAACCCTCATTTATCAGGTTTATCTTAACACAGAGTCATTCTAGATTCTGGAATATCACAGTGGAGCAGACAGAGAGGCCTCTGAATTCATAAAGCTTGGTTTCCAAGCAAAGTGAACATTTAGAAGTCAACTGAAAGACAAATATAGATGTTCCACTAAAGCCTTAACAAATGAATAGAATAAACGCAATAGAGACAGGTTGAGGAGCTGCTTCTTGGAGAATACCACCTCCCTAGGAAACAGCATTTCTATTTCTTCAACTCATAAAATATGGCCATAGCAAATACAGTGTGAGAGAAGAGGAGGAGCTGAAAAGGCCTGGTGGTGGGAAAAGGAAAGCAACTTGCTCTTTCTTCCCTAGTCATGAACCAGACATTCCTCAGGTTAGCTCCGAGTATTTCCCTCCAAGGGCTCCTCATCCAAACAAACAGTATAGAGATGTTGAATGGCAAAGTGATGGAGCTGGGCGATGGAGACAGGCTTAGCATTATACAGAAGGAATGAGGATTGGATGACTGATGTGGGCAGAATAAGCGTGTGGACCAAGGAGGTAGAAACTGGCCTGGGTCTGGAAAGAGTGTGGGATTTTGCCTGGACAGGAGGCAAGTAGTGAGGGTGAGTGATGAGCGTGTGGCATGGTATAGTGTGGGTGCTGAAGAAGCATGGTGTATTCAGATGCAGGGTGAAAACTAAGCTAGTTAGAGTTCAGAAGGAGGAGAAGCAGTAGGCACTCTCAATGAAACATAAGGTGAGTCAGCTTGGAAAGTCACCACAGCAAAGACTTCTCTCCATTTACATGCTAATGTCACTGTGAATATTCTATGTGATTTTCCTGGGAGTGCCATCAAAGGCTTCTTGATGCATAGGGTGTGTATTCCTCTGTTTTAAGACGTGGCTTTGGAACAAAGTGTGCATTAGAATGAATAGTATAATTTCTAATAAATATGAATAACACGGGAAACAAATCTGCCTTTTCAAAGCATTCTTAAGTGATTAATAAGGTCTAGTGACAAGGATTTGACAATTTGGCTTCCAAAGATACCTGGCTGGAACCAATGGGCAAACAGTGTCATTATGGAAGACACAAAAGGCAAACCGAGTGTAGTGGCTATTCCTGGTTGTCACCTTGACTATATTTGGAATGAACTACAATCCAGAATTGGAAGGCTCACCAGTGACTCTAATCTGGATGCTGGGAGATAAAAGTTTCTGATCTGGATCTTGGTATGGAGATCTTGAGGCATAGTGGCTATGGATTCCAGAAGATTAAGACAGGGAGATCTCCGAGTTCAAGGTCATCTGGGATTAAAGGTGTGGTGGCACACACCTTTTATCTGGGCTACACCTTCTGCTGGAGACCATATAAGGACATTGGAAGAAGGGAGTCTGGCTCTCGCTCTTTTGCCTGCTTGCCATGTGGGACTAAGCAACTGCTAGATTCTTGGACTTCCATTCACAGCTACTACTGAACCATTGTTGGGAATTGGACTGCAGACTGTAAGTCATCAATAAATTTCTTTACTATATAGAGACTATCCGTAAGTTCTGTGACTCTAGAGAACCCTGACTAAAACACTGAGTTCTTTAGAAGGCCACATATACCTCATTGGAAAAAGAAACTTATGCAAGAACAATGAACTGGTAAGGAGTGCTCTCAGAAATAACAGTTGCCATGTCCCAGGGTTTGGAGAAAGTCACTGTGTAAGAGAAACCGGTGAGAGAAACACATCATTATGCATCCAGGATCTAAACGGTGATGGAGAGACCTGAGCTTACTGGTACCCTGAACACGCCTCAGTAATTATCTCAGAAGGAAACAGTAGTGCCAAAGGGAGGTTGTGATTCTCTACAATCTTTGGACACAGTAAATGAGAAGTAATCTAACCATGAAACCAACTGTGAGCCATCCTTGACTGGCTATTCCAAAATGACACCTGAAACTGGCTTGTTTGTTCCGTAAACCTTAGTTAAGCAAAGCTGCCTTCCCAGGCACCAGGGGTTTGCCAGCGAGCAGTTAGTTTAATTGGAGCTCATCTGTTTTTGTTCCTAATGAGTCTCTCACTCCATAGCCTGCTCCTAGTCTGAAATAAAATGTCCCCCTATCTAGAATGATTAAAAACCTGTTTTAGCATATTGTGGCTGTCAAAATATTTCCACCAAGCGATACTGCTCAGAAATGAGGCTTGGAGGTAGGGTTAGAATGCAGACAAACTGTTGATCACTTTAGCATAAACGGGAAAAATAAAATCACAGCCCGCCATCCTTCTGTTACTTAGGATTGCTCCTTCCCAATACTTAAGTTCTTCTTTATTTTCCACTTGGGAAGTTGAAAGATGGTTTGGGGAGTCCCTTACATCTTAAAAAGTTTTGGTTATAACAAGCGTTTTGTATTTGTCAAAGAGTTTGTCAGTGCTGTAAAACGTCTTGGTTAAAAAGCAAGTTATTTACAAAATTAATAATGGCATGGATTATAATGAGTATAAAATGATCTCGTAGCTATGAGAGTTTTGCCCTTTGTAAACTATGTGATACTCACAGAATACTTCATGCAAGAACATTAAATGATTTAGTATTTCTGCAGCACTTTGGAATCAACATTCCTTTCATCTTTTCTCCAAACCAGAACCTCAAGGTTTTTTGTATATTTTTCAAAATATCTACTATACACCAAGCACAGACATGTGCATGTGAACACACGCACACACACACACACACACACACACACACACACACACACACA
>NC_034602.1:40987849-41052437 GCF_900095145.1 Mus pahari
ACACACACACACACACAGAGGGACACACATAGACACAGCATCACCTTTCAGAAGTGATGAAGAAACAGATCACAATTAACCAAGTGATGTAAGATAATTCATGCACTGATCTGGTTTGCATATTTGAAAATCTGACCAAACACGAAATGTTGTAGAAAACAAAAGCAGTTACTTTTCCACATATCATGACTATAAACATAAGAGTCTTCAAATACAGGTTATCCATAGTGTATATATTTGGATCAACTAATGGTGAATGTTAGATAATACATATTTGTTATACAAGTGACTAGTGTACTGGGATAACTGCACTGTTCTGTGGGTTAGTTTCAATACATTTGCCTCTGAGCCCTAATTATACGTGAAAACAGCTACGGGGCAGAATCCTCCAGATTTTACTTGTCCTTGGAGAATTTTCTTATTTTTCCATGTGAATCACTGATTCTCTACTTCTTTTCTGTACATGTAGAACATCATAATCATATCCTCTTTTGCAGATTTGCAAGATGAATTTCTCTGTATTTTATTTCACTGAAGTCTACCTGCCTCTCTCCTGTATGCCTTCCCCTGAAGGCATTACAGTTTCTGTTTGCTTTCCTTCCTATGAGTGGAAATACATCTTTATGGGTAGTTAGCAAAACCAGTAGACAAAGTCACTAGGCTATATATTTTTAGAAACCTACAGTGTATTCTAACTCTGGTCTCTTTAGAAACTGCTTTGCCTCAGTATGTTCTCAAACCAAGGGAATACTAAGGGTTGCTTTTCAAATGAGAGAATGATCTTTGATGTTCAAAGACCGACACGAGGAAGTTACAGGTATATATATACCAACTGTAGACTTTGACAAAGAAGGGCAATAATAGTCACTTCCCTACTGCTTTTTATACAGATCCAGGTCACTCATGAAGGATATAGGTCTTGAAGGGACACAGAGACCACTACAAAGAAAAAGCAATGGGCGTTTCTGTGACTTGCTGTTACAGGAATATGTCTACATTGCCCTGCTTTTATGGGAAGCTTATAGGTGTGGCTATAAATGGATGTGCATGATTTAAAATTTTGTAATGCAAGAGACATTATCCTTGCAAGTGAAAAACAGTGCATTTCTCATCAGTCCCTGGAGAAACTGTACCCTTAATCTAATGATCCTACTGAAGTGCATAGCATCCTATGAAATTCCCAACGGCAAGTGACTATGGAACTCGGGGTGCATTCTTTTGAATGTTCACTGCCAGGAAAATCCTTGACCTTTACATGATAGATTTGATTTTGGGAAATAGCAAAAACTGAATTTGAAAAAAAGTTTTGCAAGCAACTTGAGTGATCACACAAGAGAATTCTGCTTTTGGAGCAAAACTCGGAAAGATCACCGACTAACGAGATTGCCAGGCTTGCAAAGCACCATGCTCCGAGATCAATTACCATGCAGTTGAGTGGCCAGCTCCACACCGACTACCAGCACAGAGCGCACTGTGTGTACATTAGAATGAAAAATGTGAGACACAGCCTTTGTATATATATTTTTTAAGTTTAAATATTTTAAGTCTTTACATATGACCGGTTTTATTTTATTTTAATTTTTTATGTTTACCATTCTTTACTTTCCTCATGGAATTACAGTTTACTTTATGCATCTTATAGCACACTCATTTTTATTCTTCTTAGAATTCAGGTTATGGCTTTATTATTTACTTCTGTGTATGAATTCTCCTCTCTTTTTGTTCTCTGGAGGTGATAGAGTATAATCTAACTCCTCCCACATCAGTATTCCATGTTTTTCCTTTTTCTTTAATTTACATTTTATGTTTTTGTTTAGTGTTGGCCAATTGTCTTTGAAAAACTGTCCGAAAAAAACAAATTAAACTAAATGTTACAAAGTTAATAAACTAGAAGATAAATATTGTGACAGTCTTAATAGACACATGGATTTTCATTTAAAAATAACAAGAATTTTAGATTTGTATTAATTCTATATTTTCAACATTCGTGAAACCAATTTTAAAATGCCTTTTGGTCATATCATATTTCCATACAACCTTAGCTTAATACATATCTAATTTATTTTAATAACTATCTCCAAAGGAAATATGTAGCAACAATAAATACACAGTAAAGGAATAATTGGGCAAAAGATAAATAATGACTTTGATTATAATTAGGGATATCTAAGGGAACAGGAATAAAATGTAGTCACTTCAATAAATGAAAATAATTGGCTTCTTTGCTTTTTTGTGGAGCACATTAACTCAGCAATGCTATTCTTCCTCATTAACTATAGAGAGGCCACATCTACCATATGTATGTCCTGGTTCCAGTACAAAAGCGATGTTTGCTCTCCTTAGGATTCTCAAAACTTCATTGGATTCTTATTCTGGAAAGGTCTTCTGATCTGTCTTAATTGTAACCCTGGTATTCTCAGATTGCCCTTGTTCTGCAAGCCTTTTAAATGCTTGGGATACTCAGACCACGGGAGTGCTTCTATCTGTTCTTTTCCTATTCTCATGTATAGCATTATTTTGGGCCAACTTTGGGAAAACAACATTTCTCATCACAACAGCTTGGCATGCTTGCATTGCACCTGCTTCTGAATTATAAATGGTCATTTATAATTCAGATTTATAATAAATGTCCTCAGTTACCAAATCTATATAAACACACGTGTCTCTGATGAATGTTTGTATTTTTTGGTTAGGGACTAAAGCATATTTATAACGTGAAGTTCATTTTCCCTCTGTCTCCGAGCCTACAAAACACAGCCTAACGAGGCCTTAAAGAAGAATCGCTGGTTGCATTAAAATCTGCTTTCCAACGTGCTGTTGAGCAAACCCTTCTCCCAGTCTATCTCTAGATTCAGCAGATGTCCCTTTGGATATACTAACACTTTTACTTATTATATTGAGAATCTAATTTCAGCATTTTGCTTCTATGGCATAACTGTAAAAAAAAAAAAAAAGAAAAGAAAAAGCAAACACTGAATGAATTGTCGAATTGTCACCTAGTTTATCATGAAAGAAGCCTAAGTTAGTCTCAACATAGCTTTTGGAAACAAAGATAAACAGTATAAGCACAGGAGATTCTTAATCAATCTTTAAAATGAATATCATTATAATGTATTGTAAGTATGAACACTTAAAGTGTTATACTAAGTGAATAGGTTAGAAACTAAAGCTAAGTATACTATATATGGATTATTATTTTTTTTAATATCTGAGATTCTTGAAATAAAACCTCACCAAGGAGAGAGAAGATTTGTAGTTATCATGGGGCAGAAGTAGTGAGAATGAACTTTAGTTTGACTTATTTTAATGATGGCTACTCACTATTGTCACTGTGGCTGTACTTAATGTCACTAAATATGCTTAAAATGACTAAAATGATCCATTTTATGTTTTATATATTTTCCCAAATAAAAATAATTCAAATTATATACCACTTCCTGCTTCACCTACTGGGCTCCAGGAGCTTGTTATCCATAACACTTTCATTTGTTCTGCACAATTACCTGATGCCTCACTGCCTCCCAGGACTCGTCTCTATCCCTTTGTAACAGAAGAAAATTTATCTTCAGTTGTTTTAGCTCTCCATCTACATGATTCCCCATCCATGTGTAGTATCATACGGATCTCAGTTGATTGTCCTATAAACAAAAGCCAAGTCAAAATCCCTACTGTGTTCTACTATGTCATCCAACATGCCATAGGCTTTCCACAATTACTAAAGCAATGAGCTCGTCACAGTCGGACATCTTTAAAATATAAACTGCTAAGTTTGGAATGGATATTAAATTTTACTTAAACTAATAAAGACAACACTGTCTTAACAGGGTAGCCAAAATGGCCCCTTTGTAGAGGTCCTGTTTCCATTCCAATTCACTAAGGGCTATTTGTTTTTGTTGTTCTGGCATTGATTTTGTCATTTTTATAAAGCCCTGAGACAGTTAGTGCCGAGTCACACCATTCATCATGCTGGCCTTTGCTAGACTTCAGACAGTTTTAGAACATATTGTCACATTTTCTCTGCCATGGACTACTTTCTTAAATTTCTACCTCTAAATAAGGTCATTACTGCCCTACACAATCTTATCAGTTAGATCACAGTTTCAATGCATTGCTTAGAGGCCACTTTAGTACAGTAAAAAGAACAAATTCTGGTTTGGTGGGATGGTTCAGTCTGTAAAGTGTTTACAGCGCAAGACTAAGGAGTTGATGGCACATTACTGAGCATCTATATAAAAAGCTGGGTGAGGCAGAGAACACATGTGACTTCAGTGCTAGGGATGTCATGAAGGTGGGCGTCAGAGACACCAGATCCCTGGAAATCTATGGCCACTCAGATGAATTTGTGAACTTCAGATTCAGTGATATGAGTGTTTGTGCCTAATGTTATTTTAACGTGTGAAGCTGTGCTTGGTTGATATCCCTGAGGGTCCTGGGTCTTTTCTGAAGAAGTAGAGTGAGTGAGTGAATCTGGGGAGAGGGGAGTTGTAGAGGTGGTAACTGGGAGGAGTGGAGGGAGGGAAAGGTAAAGTTGGGTTGTAATATATGAAAGAACACATTTTAAAAAATTAGCTGGAGAGTGTTAGAACTTGATGGGTAACAATCTCTGGTTTTCACATGTATATGCACCTGCACATACAAAAACATATGTGTACACAATATTAATGAAAAAACCCCTAAAGATATAGACATTAATAATATACATAATATTTAACATCCTCTCAGAGGATATTTTCAATGGTATAACTGACCTCCTGTGAATAGAACTCTGGCTCTTTGCAGTTTGTAGGGGAAAGGGATGTGGCTATTCATCTGTTGTCATTGATATCCCCTTGCTCCTTAATGGTTCTCAAGCCTCAGCATACTCACATACTTACAGAGCTTTTGATGACTATATATGCTGACTCCTGGAGTGCTCTAATACAGTTCACCCTTGGATATTCAATGTATTCCATGCAGTCATAAATTAGAAGATGAGGTGCCCATAAATATGCATTGGCATATGCCTCTGTGCAAACGTGATCAAAACATAATTGCTATATTCATGTGTTTTGGCCACGTTCCCTACAAAAATTCATCTGGGGAGTGATCAAATCTGTAGGGTCAGAAGCAAGGTATATCTGAAGAGAAGACAGGAATCGTTTTAAGGTTAGTGTGGTTCCCCAGCTCCTGGCAGGACTGTCATTATACTAAATGGTGGATGAAGTCATAGCCACCAAATTCCCATTCCCCATCTTTCACTTAAGGTCAGACTTGCATCATAGTTTGGATACTTATATCCAGACCTGCCTCCAGTTCACTTTGACATCTACTCCTTGGAGAGATGCTTCCACCACTCATGTTACCTTGGGACTTTCTTTTTGCGAGACTTCAAGGAACAGATGATATAAAGAGAATTACCTAAATTACTCTAGATATTAGAGCTACATCAAGCAGAAGTTCTCTATGGAAGTTTAAGATACAGTTAGTTTTGAACCCAGACATCATTAAATCAAATTCATGAAGCACTAGCTTATTGGGGTTTCCAAAGGTATCCCAGACTGAGTTCCTCAAAATCCAAACTTATCACTCCCCTGTTTCTTACTCTATTGAAGTCATGGTGTAGACCTGGTGGTTGATTTCATGTGAGGCCTTTTCTCTGGGCTTCTTGATGTTTGTCTTCTATTTGTATCTATGAATTGTTTTCTCTTTTCTGCTTCTTTTCTTTGCTTTATCCCCCTTTGTCCATCTCTTTCTATACTTCTTTGTCCTTAAGTTTCTATTTTATAAGGATTCCACCCATGTTGGATTAGGACCTCCTTTGTAGGTACCATTTTATTTTGTAGGTATTATTTTAGCTTCATGTCCTTTAAAGACTTTTTTACCTCAAAATAAAGTTACATTTTAAAGTGCTAGAATTCAGGACTTCATTTTTTGGCTTTGGGATAGTATATTTCAGCCCAATAATGCTGAGAAAATAGCTGATGACTAAGATCTTAACCTATTTAAACTTTAGATATTTAGGCAATATTAGGCAGTATTATCTGTCGTAACTTGGTTCAAGTTAAATAAAATTACACATACAATTACATATACATGTGAAGCAATGATTATAACATTTTTAACACTATCTTCACAATTTGCAATAATAATTGCTCAATTATTTGTTTAATATTAATAAGTATACTGGTTTTACTTCTGAAGATATACTCCACAAGTATATAAAGTGGAGTTATATGATAAAGTTGAATTGGAAAGGGAGAAAGACTTTATAGATTCATGCTTAACAAATGCTTATTGCATGTTCCTAAGCCCAAGATATGTAGTTACAAATACAGGGTACAAATGTATAATTCTGAGTTAAAGTTGGCATTAATACATGTGTATCACCTTTGAGGTAATTTTAAAAATCATAGCAGAGATGCTTTTTATTTTCTATTGCTAGTGTGCATGGTTGTATGCCTGTGTCCAAGCACATGTATGTCGTGGTGAGGGAGGGATGCTCAGAGGGCCACCTTCAGTATTACTTATCACCTTCCATCTTGTTTGATAGAAGGTATGTTTTGTGGCTGCTACTACATGTGCCAGGCTTGCTGGCCTCACAGCTTTCAGGAATTCTTTTGTCCCTGCCTTGCATCTTACTTTAGGAGGCCTGAGATTGCAGGTGTGTGTGTGTGTGTGTGTGTGTGTGTGTGTGTGTGTGTGTGTGTTACAGTGGACACCTCTACATGGGTTTGGGGATTCAAATTCAAAATGTTATGGTTGTCCAGCAAATATTTTTCTATGTGAGTCAGTCACCTACCTTGCCCTAGAAACATTTTGAAGTGTAGTCTGCCCTGCAGTTTTACACACGCCTAACAGCTCTAGCACAGGGCCTAACGCAGGCAGGTAGAATATGGGCTTGGCCCTTGTGGATTGTTGACCTGGAAAATGATGAAGTTCAGAACACGGGATGAAGTGTACCATTTCTGAATTCCCGAGTCTCTTCAAAAAGCACACTGTTGGTCTAACTCTCTAAATTTACTAAGGGACCCATAGGTTTCCTTAGCTTTGCCACCTAGAAAAACACTGCCCTTTCTCCCTTCCCCTGACCCAAATCAATTTCTCTTACCATCATCTAAGGCTGTTCTGCATTCCTCTACATAACATGAAGTAAGGAAATAACATCTTACATGACATGACACACCTATTGGCAGTTGTGTTGTCATTTTTGAACACTTCTTAGATGATATTCTCAGATCTGTCTATAAATACATTACCCTTTATACCCCGAATTTACCAAAACACTCATTATTGACCCACTCTCAAAGGATGTAAGCTCTAATGAACATAGAGATGTTCTTGTTGGAGAGGTTCCACAGTTTTATGATCCCTTGCCCAAGGGAGTTACTGAGATTTTTAAAGGAAATGTCAGTCATCTGATATTTCATAAAGTAAAGCAGGTTTCAAACTTGCATTGATTTATTTTTTATCATCAAGACTTAGTTGAGGGATTGGGGATTTAGCTCAGTGGTAGAGCGCTTGCCTAGCAAGCACAAAGCCCTGGGTTCGGTCCTCAGCTCTGGGGAAAACAAACCAAACCAACCAACCAAACAAACAAAACTCCTTAGTTGAATGGAAACTATTATGATTAATCCTTCTACTTGGTTATGAAAAGACTGAGTGAATACAACCAATTTTTTTAAATGAATAAAATGTCCTTTGTGATTGAGAGGCCAATCCAGAGGAACTGGGAAGAAGAACTCTCAACTTGTCTTCCAGGGAAACTGAGGTATTTGAGAATTTCAGAGGCTGAGATGACTAAGACATTTTAACTTGTTTAAAGCTGCTTAAGTTTCTCAAAGTAACTGTAATTAGGCTTCTCATTTTCTTAGACTTGTGAAATCTCTGTTCATGGAGGAGTTCAGCACAATCCCATATCTGGACAGAGTCATATAAGCATGCTCAGGTAATGAACTTTCTACTTCTACATACATCTCAAAACAGCATATGCTTTCATATTAAATATTGTATGATATTTAGTCACAATTAACCTTTCATCTGATGTTATAAAATCTGTCTGTGAAAAGTCAGGTTTGGGGAGCTAAGAGGGTAGTGCTTTGTGCATTTCCAAGGAAATGCTGGTCTTTTGGTCCAAAGAGATGGATAACTCACATATATTTGTGCATCTAACCACTGAGCAATCTCCTAAGATGACAGTCTTTATTTTCGTGCATCCATTTTTGGCAACCTTTCACTTTACTATAACCTATTATAGTCTTGTGTTACATGATCCATAGGAAACATCAGACAGAAAATACAACTTACAAAATAATTCATAGTTGGAAATAATTTTCAAACCTTTGTCACTTCCAAAACAGTTTTTATATTTTTTTTTAAAAAAATGAATGTATAATGAATGAACAGAAACATTTATAACTGAAAAAGATATCCGCAGAAATGTTGTCTTCTGTTATATCATTTGAGCAACAAAGTTGGATTCATTTCTTGAGCATACCAAAACAGCACATATATAATAATGCACTAAACAAAATGTAATGGATGGTCTCTAGTTCCTTCTGAAGTCATGAATTCTTACGTTTACTTTTCCTTGGAAAAATTAAAAGCTATTAGGTTCAAATGAACACTGTTAGCCTTTAGTGTCTTGTACTTATATCTTAATTTCTTTTTCACACAATTGTGACAAAATGTGAATAAGTAAGTGAATGTTTCAGGAACTGTAAGTCTAAAATAGTTATGAGGACATTAATGAGCAGCCATTATAATTATGTTCAAAGATCTAAAGGGAATCATGCTCATAGAATGAAAGAAAGAAAAAAGTCCAGAACGTTGAGATAGCAGCATCTCAGCAAGTATGCAGTATTAGTAAGATTAACACACTGGATTAAAAAGCACCAAGAGGAAATGAGTTGAAACATGTAATCAAACGCGTACCACAAACAGCCAAAGATTCTCCAACATACCAAATGACTAAATTTCTTTTAAAATTATGTATGGGATAAGAGATTTGTATTGTAAATGTATAAAAGTTCTCTGTTGATATAATAAAAAGATACATAGCTCAACTTAAAAATGGAGAAAAGAAAAGAGAAAAGGCTGGAGATTTGGCTCAGGAATTAAGATGATGATCTGCTGTCAGAAGCACTATATCTGGTAGCTTACAACTGCTTGCAACTCCAGTTTCAGAAGGATTGGATACCTCTCTATATAAGAATTTGGACATACCCCTAATCAAAAGAGGAGCTAAATAGGATTAAAAACAATGAAGATAAATATATATATTAAAAAAAAAAAACACATGGAGATGTGAGTTCTTTTTAAACTACGTAAGTGAAAGCCAAGCATGTGGGAAGGTGTTCATCATGTTTATAGGTCACTAGGCAATTGCTAGTCAAAACAAGCAAGTGCTTCACACCCATCAAGATGGCTTGAAGTAATTCCAGGAAAACAAGTGCTCAAGATGAGGCCTGTGGAGGAAAAGCAACCTTCTGTGCTGTTTCTGGGTGGTAGACTGCCCGAGGAAGGAGCTTGGTTGTCAGTTCCCAACTGAGCATGGATGGGAATGGGGACAACAAGGGTATGATGATGGCACAACATGACTTCTGTTTTACAGTTTCAGTTCAAGCAAAAGTACATTAATGTTTTTATTTTCCTTTGCAATATCATTAAATGGTGCAATGACCTTTTGACCAACA
This sequence comes from Mus pahari, assembly GCF_900095145.1. Taxonomy (NCBI): domain Eukaryota; kingdom Metazoa; phylum Chordata; class Mammalia; order Rodentia; family Muridae; genus Mus; species Mus pahari. Next base: position 40,997,521 of record NC_034602.1, read on the forward strand.
ATTTGTAATCTCTTTAGCCAGTCTTCTCTCAGGCAGGTTCTCTGTTCACCTGATAAATGTTTATAAGTCTGAGAAGAGACAGACCTGACTCCTGATTTCCTTCTAACCCACCTATGAGACACTGAATTATACACAGTACTATACTATGTTTCATAAAGCCATTTTATTCTTGGAAATTTGGCAAACCTTGAATAATATTTAGTAATTCTCGGACAACTAAGTCATCTAGAAACAGGAATGGCAGTTAGAATATATTTCTAAAGAAAACTCTATATGTGAGCACATTTTTCTAAAGATGTTATTTAAGTTCTAGTCACAAATTTGCTATTATCTTCACTAACTGGCTATACTTAGGCAAAACAGACAGTTTATTTTAGTGGTTCTTCAAAATTTCACCCTTAACCGCTGACATTTAGTGAATGTCAAGATACTTAATACAAGGTTGTTTTCTGGTCTGTGCAATGAGATTCTATTGTTATTGACCTTACACTGGTAGAAAAAAATTCTGTCTCAAATCATATTAAAGCATAGTCTTGGATTCAGTAAGCAGTTAGTTTTCTTAAACTTCCTACTCTTCATAGTTTCTTTCATCATTTTTTTTTTTCAGGAATGTTCAAGGACCATATTATAATTTATATACCCTCATGTAAACATTTTATTTGTTCCAAGTTTTTAATTTAAGTTTTATACATGAGAAGTTCCTATCTGAGTATTGTATTCACATAATTTCCATCCCTCCTTGATCTAACTCCAGCTCTAACTCCTCTAACATGCACTCCATCTCTCTCTATCTCTCTCAAGTTCATGACATTTTCATTTGGGTCATCATTACTCTCTGTGTCTCACCCTTTCTTTGTCTATCTCTCTCTCTCCCTCCCCCTCTGTCCTTTTGTCTGTCTGTCTCTCTTTTACACACACACACACACACACACACACACACACACACACACACACACACCCCAAGCCCATTTGCTGTTGTTCTTACCTACATATGCTATAGGCTGAGCACTTGGGACTGGGAAACTCATAATAATATCAGAATGTTTGTCCCCAGGAAAGGCTGATGTACCTCTCTCAACAGCTACTGACGACTTACAGCTCTTCACCTAGGGATGGAGCCTTGTGGAAGTTTCTCCACCCATGTTTCATGTCAACTGGTGTTGTCATTACTTAGATCTTGGTTAAGTAACTATACTTGATATTCCATGGGTTCATAGAGCAGAAGACATCATCTAAAAATAGGTGTCCTTTTATAATCTACCCATCCAGACTTTAAGAGTGAAATGAGTAGCAATTTAATTTTATTATGAAATATTTTTTGTTGTTCTAACATTTAGAGCTCAATGACTGACCATAGCATACAATGAGGACGAAAGAGAAGAACCACGTGTAACTTATAAAGAGATCCAATGGGGAAATCCAAAGAGCTTTTACATTAAGAATGTAAGCAATGGAGTAGCTTGAGAACTTAGTGCTACTATTGAAGGATGCGACAATCACCAACTTCACAAGGAACAGATTCTACGTTTAAATCTAAAGGTTTAGCAAGGAACTTAAACCATCATAGATAGAATTGTGAAGAAACCAAGAGGACACCACTATGACAGAGTATTTGGAGAACAACTGAATAAAAGTAAAATATAGTAATTTCTTCAGCAGACTGATCTTTCTCCTTTTCTTCCATCATTTAATATCTGTTTTTTATGTGTCTTCAGTATGCCTGGCCTAGGATGGAATCACAGATACAACTCTAGATAAAAATGGTGTGATCATTGACACCATAAAGTTAGACCCTAAGAAAGTGAAAAAGTATTAGTAATGGAATTAGAAAGAAAAGAATTTATATTTATGGAAAGTACAATAAGAGGGAAGTTTCTAATGAGAATCGATGTAGAGGTGACATTACCTCCATCTTGTCATCTCTCACCATTCTGTGTCTCCTGCTTGGATTCGCTAGAAGTTGCTAGGATGTGCAGGCATTTCTTCCTCTGCTTCCTGAGCACTGTAGCCTCCCATTTCTCAAAGTGGCTTTGTTCATCTCGATCCTCTCTAACCAGAATCCTGCTGTATGGTTTCTTGTACATAGATCCAGTTCTCCTCATTGTCTCTGTCTGGGTGCCTTGAGATTAAAGGGATCCTGGCAATCCATTTTGTTAAATATTTTTCAGAATCTTAGAATTACTGACAGGCCAACCTGAAAAAAGGCAACCCAAATAGGTAGAATAGTGTGTGCAAATTCTGCAGGGTGGGAGAGAGTGGCAAGTCATGCATGGATGAGTGTGCATAAGCACCAATTACAGATAGCATGCCAAGGCACAGGAGACCTCCACAAGAGCTGCACATAGAAAATTTATGAGTCATGTTATTCTTGTTGTTATTATAGGGGATTTTCTGTAAGTATCAAGACAGGGGGTACCTTGATTAGATTTACCTTTTATAAGATTATTCTGACTGTCCCAATTTGGGGAAGTTTAAAAGTGGATGTGACCTGGTCTGTTTTCTGGAATTTTCTGATCCCTTTGAAATGGGGGTGGTCAAAAGGAATAAGATGTTAACCAGAGAGATGAAATCAAAGGTAAACATTACAGTGGTTGGGATCACCAGAAAAACAGCTCTTGCCAGATGACAATGCTCAGATTCTTCAAATCTCAAAACAGAAAATGTCTTATTCCCAATATAAGAAAATTAAGGATTGATATGACCTAGAGTATGTCCTTAAGGTTCCCCTGTTTATCTTCTAAGCACTGGTGTGACTGGATTAGAAAACCAAAGCCTTTAAGATGGTAATTAATTGTTTAGCATGCAGGGAGCCCAGGTTCCAGTTTAGATTCATTCTCCTGCCTAGAAGGGTTGTAAGAAGGACAGTAATAGAAAGAAAAAAGTAAAACAAACTGCTCTGGGAGTAAAAGGAGATGGGTAGTTATACCCATGGCAGGAGTTACAGAGCCAAAGTGTGGAGTAGAGACTGAAGGAAAGGCCACCTAGAGACTGCCCCACCTGGGGATCCATCCCATATACAGCCACCAAACCCAGACACTGTTATGGATGCCAACAAGTGCTTACTGACAGGAGCCTGATATAGCTGTCTCCTGAGGGGATCTACCAGTGCCTGAGATATACAGAGGTGGATGCTCGCAGTCAACCATTGGACTGAGCAAAGAGTCCCCAATGGAGGAAGACCCAAGGAGCTGAAGGGGTCTGCAGCCCCATAGGAGGAACAACATTATGAACTAACCAGTATCCCCAGAGCTCCCAGAGACTAAACTACCAACCGAACAGTACACATCGAGGGACCCATGGCTTCAGCCTTATATTTAGCAGAGGATGGGCCCTTGGTCCTATGAAGGCTCAATGTCCCAGTGTAGGGGAATGCCAGGGCCAAGAAGTGGGAGTGGGTGGGTTGGTGAGCAGGGAGTGGGGGGGGGGAGGGAATAGGAGGTTTTCAGAGGGGAAACAAGCAAAGAAGATAACATTTGAAATGTAATTAAAGAAAATATCTAATAAAACAAAGCAAAACAAAACAAGAGATTATCTGATGTCAGAGCATGGACCTTTATTTCCCTATAACTAAGAGAAAGTGACACAGAGATGTGCATGTACAGGAGAAGCTCTGTAAGGTCTCTATGAGAAGGGGGACAGCATGCAAACATAATCAGAGGTCCCACAGGGCTTTAACCTAACAGTCTGATAATGGACTGCTAGCTCGCAGATCTATGAAAAAATGGTGTCTGTTCTGTTCAGTCTCCTCCTCTGTGGCCTTCTGTTATACAGGCTCTAAACTAGCTAGAAAATCAAGGCATGTGCCTGAGATAAGATGATTCTGAAGCACTCAGGTAAGCAGGAGGCAATCAGAAATCCTTATTGAGAGAGAGAGAGAGCGAGAGGAGGTGTGTGAGAGACCTGTAGGAGAATGGTGCAATGGTTGAAGCAGAGGCTGTCGGCACAGAAAGCCTTCAGGAGCTCAGTGTGCTGCTCAGCTCTCAGAAGTCAGGAGAGGTCAAAAGAAAACAGAATCTAGCCAGGTTCTCTTTCTCAGACCCCAGAAGGGGACCTAGCCCTTTCAACACCTTGATTTTCCATCCCCCCCCCCCAAATCTACTTGTTATTTTGGATGGTCAGGACTGGAAAACTAGCAGGGACGGGAGAGGTGGTAGTAGGAGGTGCCTTGTTACAACACCAGTAGGAATCTAGTAAGAAAAGTTGCAGCTTATGTGCATGGTACTTGACACACACGGGTAATATCAGGTAATATCGGGTAATATCGGGTAATATCGGGTAATATCAGGTAATATCAGGTAATGGGGCTAAATGGGAAAGACCTGGCTTTGACTTTTCGAAGAATCACATCACTTTCTCTTCTCCCTTTCCTCTCTCCAGCCACTTCCAGATTCCCTCCATCAACCCCTCCATCCCTCCCATGGTCCCCAGTCAAGTTGATAGCCTATTTTTCTTTGAATATATGTATGTGTGTATCATGTCTGTACATGTATTCATAAATATAAGTAAATTCTTTTGAGTCCTTTTTTTTTTTTGGTTTGTGTGTAAATGGCGTCAGGGCTGACTCTGCTATTGGACAATCAAAGGGCCTCATTCCATGGCATGTTCTCTTTTTCCAGGAGTTATTCATTGCTAGGCTCCTGGGAGATTATTTTTTTTCTTTGTGAATGGGTCTTAATTCAAATTAAGCAGTCATTTGTTCCCACCAACATGTGATTGCCATAAATCACGTTTCCCTCCCCTGGCAGCATGCATTGTATTTTCTAGACTGTAGGAAGGAGGCTTTAAGTCAGATTCAGTTTGACTCCTCCTAGTTCCCTGTCCCAAGTACATACACTGTCCTCAGCAGTAGGTCTCACTCTCCCTTGAGGCATCTGTTAGCTATGCTGTTGGGGGAGTCACTTGGACTACTCTGACCAACTAGGCAAAAGGAGGTTTCCTATTGGAAAGTCTGCGTTTATGAGAGCCCAGAGCTGTACAAGACACTTTTCTGATGCTCGGGTTTGATGCCAATGCTTGACCTCAGAGTCCTTGTCAGTCCGGTTGCATCTTCCGCACATTATTTTGAGAACTTAATCTTTCCTTCAATACCAAGTCATCTAGGCTGGAGGCTGCTTTCACTGCTCTTTGCTTTGAAATGCTTAAATTGAGCTTCTCTTTTGAAGAATATTGTCAGTAGGAAAATGGCTACTTGTCAATACTGAGTTCTTTTCACAGAAATAAAACATAAAAGTTTTGTTCTGTTTTCAATAGCCCACCGAAACATCTCCTACCACCTACGGCACACACTTAGCAGTAGGTTTCTGATTTCATAAGCTCTTGAACCTAAAAAGCCAAAACCAAAGTAACCAACCAAACAAAAAAACAATAATTACAAAGTTTGCCTGCCTTAAAGACTTCAGGACTTTGACAGCTTGCTAATCACACAGCATTAATACCTTATACACATTGATACAAACATGCAGACTTTGTTGTAAGGGCCATTTCAAAAACTCAAGAAAGTATAACTGTTACTGGACTGAAGCGTTTTTGGACTAGAATTTGTATAATTGAACCTGATTGAAGGGAAACACTATTATCTGTTTTATTGTAACCAAAAATAGACCATTTTTTCTTACCCTGCTTTGGAAATCTTTCAAGGTAGTTTTATGCATGGCTGCTGTTGTGCATGGTCCTGTCTGTCAGTGTCCTTTGGTTCAGAGAAATGTCCTTCATGACACAGGGCTACCCTCAGTTGACAAGAGACAGGATATGGTCCACTGCATGTGCTCTCTGAGGCTTCCCTCAGAGATGTGTCTCACAAGCTCACTGTGTTTTATCAGCTTTCTCTGTTTATTGGCTAGCACCAACCAGTTCACCTGACTTTCTGGAATCACTTCCCAATCAAACATTTGGTATTTAACTGCATGTCATGGAACCTTGCTTGTCTTAAGCAAGACAGTAACTTGTTTAACTTTATTGATGTTTCTTGAATCTTCATTTTGTGCCTGCCAAGAAGGTTCGGTTTGAGAAGTCTGGGTCACCAGGGACAAAAAGATAGCCTCTATTATTATACCCACTTAACAGATAATAACGAAAGTTCATTGTATCCCTGCATGTGGTGAAGCTTGGAATCAGTCTCCTGCATTCAACTGCTTCCAGTGCTGATTGCTAGCTTTTCCCTTTGTTTTTATGATATGTAACATGAATGTTAACTGATGGCATGTGGCTGTGTACTCTAAAATTCGAATAGGTGCGTGATTTTAAATTAAAAGATGCGTATAGGGAATTTTCGGGATAGCATTTGAAATGTAAATAAAGAAAATAATAATAATAAAAAAATTAAAAGATGCAAAAGTGTGTCTTTTTGCTGTGGAACCTAAAAGGAAGTCTTGTCCTCACTGGACAAATTCCCATTTGTACATGTGTGTCAAACGAAATGCAGTGCCTTGCGGTGATTCATCTTTAGGGTCCTCTGCGATACTGACTTTATTTGTAATGGGTTCCCATCTGACAGTTCTACCACACTAGCATGATTTGAATGAAGTCTATGTCACCACTCTGAGGCATTGCCAGGTAGCTTGTTTTGTAAAGTTCACAGTAGAAAAGGCTTTAGGCACTGAGGACTAAAGGTGTGTGTGAGAGATTTCTTGCTGAGTCCTGTGACTGCAGCATGAAATCAATAATAGATAGTCTGTAAATGAGTGAACAAAGCTCTGTTTCAATGAAATTAACTAAGATGAATTAAAATAGGCAACAAGCCCACTGACTACTCTGAGCATTGCATGCAGGTAAGAATGTTTAAGATGCAGGAGTGAAAACAGAGAGGAAAATTCCAGACATGTTTACATCCTCTGGCCTTCTGGAAACTTTGGAAGTAATTCTACTCTTCAAAGAAAACAAATTGAAAACTAAAGCCTTTCTCCTTTTTTCATCCATGAAGATGCCCGATTAATGCCTGTCCCTCAGAGTTTTTGTTTGTATTTGTGCTGAGCGTAAAAGCTGAGAGCAGTCAATCAAGAATGAAGGATGAAAGTATTGTCTGGAGAGCTGGAAAATATATCAATATTACAGTTGGTGTACTGTGCTTTTGCACAACTGGGTTCTGCACAGGTTTGCCTGGGAAGGGTCTACTACTGGCACTTTCATTATAACTTTCTAACATTAAGCTGTTTCAAAAGATGAAACTAAGACATATTTTTTCAAGATTGACTCCAGCAGGCTAGATACTGTTCAAGAAAGGAATTTTTATGAACTTTCCAAGGAAACATTCTTATCCTGTATTGGGGAGTCCCAAAAACCTGCAAAATACTTGACATATAACTGCCTTATACTTGACAGTTTAGTAGAGTTTATGAGCTGATGATATACAAACATGGTTTAAAACTATTTGTGAACCCAATGATTTAGAAAATATTTTGGGGGTTGATGATATTTAATTAATAGATCAAAGAACCCACAGAAACATTATAAGTCTGGCCAAAGATGTTTTGGGGTAAAGCAACAAGATCCTTAATATTGAAAGTAATCAAGTAGCAAAAAATAGTCCCATTATGCTGTTCAGATTTTGGAATAGATGAAACTTTAAGAGAATAGTCTCAAGGTGGGTGTGCCAGCTCATTCCTTCCATTGCAGCACTCAGCAGGCAGAGGCAGGCAGATCTCTAAGTTCAGGGCCAACCTTGTCTACAGAAAGAGTTTCAGGTCACCCAGGACTCACAGAAATTATCCCTGTTGCAAAAGATCTGTGAAAATGAAATCTCCTTGAAAGATTCCAAAGCATGAAGAGATGTGGTTGAAACCTCAGTTGTTTTTGCCACAATAAACAGTATAATGGATGCACACTATATCTCCCAGGAATCAGCTATCTCTGTGTTATTTGCTGCTTAAACTAGATCAATGGATACCATACGTGTAGGTGATATGTTTAAGAGTTAGTACTAGTTCTCATTTAGTAGGAAGTGAGGAAGCTCACTGGGGCTCTCACTTCAGAAGGTATTGATGCTCTTCTCATGGGAACTAGGTAGCTCACTTAATGGCAGGGTGTAATGATCTATATCTATAGAGATATGGGCTGTTCAATTTATTATTATTATTAATTTTATGCTTGTGAATACACTGTAGCTGTCTTCAGACACACCAGAAGAAGGTATCAGGTCCATTACAGATGGTTGTGAACCACCATGTGGTTTCTGGGAATTGAACTCAGGACCTCTGGAAGAGTAGTCAGTGCTCTTAACCATTGAGCCATCTCACCAACCCAGAACTGTTCATTTTATTATTTCTTGTTCCATACGTGACCTTTTCTCCATGTGCTCTGACCATGGTGCCATATGCAATACATCTATGCAGCTAAAGGAGTCCTCAGAAGAGAGATATTGGAGTCAACTCTTCCACTTCTGATTTTCAGTCTCCAAAATTTTAGTTAAGTAGAACGGTTTTCACAAAGACTCTAGCCCCTAACCTTGGGGGTTTTATAATGACTAGAAGGACTCAAACCAGATGTTAGGACACCAAACTTTGTTCTGCACTATATATATTTCCAACTTGGAAATATCTATTATTACCTGTTTCACATCGGACTTTTCCTATAAAGACAAGCGTTCAACTGTTAATGACAATAAATAAAATAAACCCAAGCACTAAGAAACACATTGCTTTCTTCTTTTAAGACTTTTATATTTGCTAAAAGCAGATTTTAACATACCAAATGAGAACATCATTTTCCTCTCTCCTCAGCTACTCTCTGATATCCCTCAAGAGGCCTAAAACATATTCATTTACAATACACTTTACAGGGAATATTCAATAAAAGAACAGAATATCCCCCATATGTTCTGTTCATGAGAAATAACCATCCAGTTAAGGTTTTGAACATCATTAATGAGACATTTTTTAAAAGTCAGTCAAGATGTATTCATTAAGAAATTGTCCCTCTGGGGACAAAATGTAACCTCTACTAAATGTCCATTTTCTACTGTTTCTTGGCCTTAAGAGCACATGCCTTGTTCTATTTCTTTGAGTAACTTTTAGATTTTTCTCAGATTTCAAAACTGAATGTCTTAAAGAGGAATGGAGTCAAAAAGGAAGCAAAGAAAATCCAGATGGAGCATTAGTGTCCAATGCAGAGGAGCTCAAGTGTGTTAGCCCTGAGCTATGAAAGGTATAGTAAGTGCTTAATGCAAACTTACTGAGTGAATACATTATTGAAGTCACTAGTACAGAATCCTATACTGAGCTTGTCTATAAAAGAAGGGACTTTGAAATAAACACCATATGGCTTAAACACTGGACCAATAGAAACTTACATAACAATTTTCAGAAAGTGCTTCCAGTGACAAACTAAAGCAATAAGCAGGTGTTTTGCTTGCATGAAAATCACTCACAGTGGAAAATATTGACATGTATTTATTGTGTGCAAGTGCTGAAGAAAACTGCATATGGTCTCTCTGGCAAAATCAAGTGGGCTCCTGTTAAAAATAAATCCTGTCTGTATGGCAAACTCTATAAACACACACTTACATGATAAATAAATGTAATTCCATTTAGTTTTCGTGTAATTACTATTTTAAAAATTTGCAAAAGGATTCATTCTCTCTGCCTGCTTCCCCATAGGGTGTGTGTGTGTGTGTGTGTGTGTCTGCATGTTTCTTTAAATGTGAAGCCTGACCAGTTGGCAGAGGGGAAAGGAGAGACAGTTTTCACAGGTTCCCAGTTGGATCCATTCTGGCCCACTCCTCTAACTGGAACTCTGGCACAGTTTAGAAGCAAAGGGAAACCCACATTATCCTGACGCTTCCTCAGAAACATCGTTTGTACTTGCTTACAGATCATGGTTAAAAACAAACCAGCCTGAAGGGATTAGCTGTCTGAAAGGATGCAATTTGCCTCTTTAATGACACAAGCTGTATTGAGAATGTTCCCTCAGCTCCACATACTGTTTGAATTTTGTTTCCATTTGCAAATGCAGGGTGTACAAGACTACAATAGCCTTTAGTTCCAGCCAAAATTTCTAATGAACAAAGTTCAAGGGAGCCCCGTTCTTTTCCCTTTGAGCAGACTTCCCAGTGTTTTCCAAGGTTAACTTCTAGGTTTCTGGGGACAGTCCGAGTAATTCCCAGCAGAACTGACGGGTTTTCTTTTTCACGCACCAACGGCAGGGCCCATTAATTTTCAAGACACAGTATAAACCCCAACTGGAAGCTGAAGTGTTTGTGAAGATTACATACCAGGGAAAGGGTTACTGAATGAATTAAAAGTAAATGTCACTTTCTCAAACTCAGGCTGGTAAACACAGCTTGGGGAAATATTTCCTTTTGCCTGAGTGACAGCGATTGAAAGTAGGCAATGCGGTCCCTTCGGACTGAATTAGGTCTGAACAATGTTATATGACCAGTCGGCTGGTTTGGACCAGTAGGGTTTAGTTCAGTAGGGTTTAGTTCACTAGGTGGTTCTTTCTTACTCTCTGTCCATTTATGGAGCCCAAAGGCAGTCTGCAATGGAAGAGACACACACAGCACTTTATAGCCCTACAAGATCAATAGGACCAGCCAGTAAGGGCCCAAAGCAATTTCCTCCCACTCTCTTCAACTCACAATTACATTTGCTGCTAATGGCCATGGGTCTGGACCGGCAGTTACTGAAAGGTCCCTGGGTTCAGTGTTTTATGTGAGAGAATCAAGCATTGTTTCTTATCTAAATTGCCAGTCCATTCTTGTTTTCATCTTGAATACACTAGAGAACTGTTGTCACACTCTTGATTTTGACAGGAAGGATAGTTCAGATGCACCAAGTTGGTTACTGAAATACCGAAGTAAATTTTATGACACGTCTGTAATTGGTTAAAGTACAAAGTATAGCTATTGATCATGTAATTATGCTGTGTAGGAGTAGCAAACAGTAAGTACTGTGGCTGTGCCAGCCTTATGTGCCAATGAAATTTACAACCAACCAACACCACATTCTTTTGGGTCCAGCACACCCTCATTGGTAGTGAGGTCTAGCTCTGGAAAAGTAAAAAGCTTGCAACCCAGGACACAAAAGCATCACAAGTGAGAGGCCAACCAACAAGGGAAAACTTGCAGAAAACCATGAAAAATGAAGTGAGAATTAGTGCAGCTTTCAGTAGAATACGGTGGGGCCAACCAGGGGTATTCTTTCTAGATCTTCTTTGGCCCATGTCATCAAGACTGGTGACCCCCTTTTAAGCATTTGCTTCATCTAAGGTCTTCCTGACTCCTGTGACTGACTCTCCTCTGCCCCATGCCCCTTGGATGTTTGTAGCTTCTGAATCCAGAGTTAGAAGACCGGAGGTCCCAGACAGTTGATTGCCTACTACATCTTATAGCTGCATTGATTAATTAGGTGAGAAAGGCTTGAAGCCCAACTCTCTGGCTTAAAGCAGTGTGAACAAACATCTGAAGTTCCTTAACTCCTTTCTGCAGATTGGCCTTGGCTCAGGACACTGAAAAATGTGTTACTTAGCTTCCTTCCCTCTCGGACCATTTCTAGCTCCACTTCCACTGTTTCGTCCCTTCTGCTGGGAAACTGTCTTTAATAAGTCACTTGCTTGGGAATTCTTGCTTGAGAGTCTGTTTAGGACATAGTGTACTATATACCATCTATGAGGAATCTATTATCCATGCTATATTTTCGTACGCATACAGTGTATTTAACCTGTACAGCAGTCCTAGAAAATTGCACACCAGGGTGTGTAGCCAGCCTGCTCAGTCTTATGGAGAGGTGAGACAGTAGACCCACGTGCCTTTTCTAGGAAGGGGAGAAGAAAGAGAGAGGGTAGATAATGAATACGTACACACAATGATCTTGGAAAATAACATGTATCACTCTACAGCACAGAAAGGTGGTCATACTGTGCATTTCATGTTTATGAAGAACAAAACAAGCAAACAAACAAACAAACAAACAAACAGAAAAGACATTGAAATTTCCAAATGCAAAGAAATCTATTTCTCCATACAACCTGAAAATGTTTACAGATGGTATATGTGTTGTAAATCACCATACCCCACCCCGTAAATATTATAATCATTTTGTGCTAAGTATATTCAAAATTGATTTAAATGTATAGAATATAATACAGTCTCATTCTCAATGAAAAATAACAGCACACTTATGTGTGCCTCTTGAATCTATAGGTTGACCTTTTTTTAAAAAAATAAAATTTATTTATTTACATTCCAAATGTTGCCTCCCTTTCCTGGCCCTCCTTCCCAGAGTTCTTCACCCCACCTCCTCCCCCAGTTTGACCTTTGAATCATTACATTTACACTCAGAACAGACAGGGGCATACAGGCCAGAGATGCTGCTTAGAAAATATCACACTTACAGAGAGTGGTCTACTACTAAGTAGGCCATGCTGAAATCTTACCAAAAACTTTGTCATTTTAAGAAGGCAAAGGTAAACATATATTATTTTCTGTATTCACTGAGGAATAATAGATTAAGCATAGAATGGTTCTTACTCTTGACCTTGGAAGCAAAATAAATTTTAAAAATGCTGTATGAGTCATCCTGAGCAGAGTTTTTAAAGATAGTATTTGTGTTTGAAGTGGCTCGATTTGCTGTAACATGGTCTTCACTAGAGACAAATCTTTGCAAACAGTAAATCAATAAAATCACCCTTTGTGCCCACTGAGGAAGCTAAGAAGCTTGGCAGCAAGTGACAAAGGTCTAACAAACCTTCAGCTAAGATTTTTTTTTATAGCAAATTAGTGCAAATTGAAGGACTCAAATGGAGAGAATTATTGTTAGCTGTTAGCTTGATCCTTCTCATTAGTAACTTCCACTGGGCTTCCATTACACAAATAGCTTTATAAAGTAGCCCTGAAAACAAACCAAAGAACACATCTCTCAACTTCCTTAATAAAATATTACCTTCCAATTGTCATTGCATTTCCCCCAAAGATTCCATTCTCCTTTGATTTAACTTTATTAGCTTTGGGGAAAGGGGATTCATGGATGTCCCAGGCTCATGGTGGTTTATCACTCACAGTAGAATCATTGCCAACAGTCCCATGGGGCCATCACTTTAACAGTCTCCCTGGACCTTTCACGGTAGATAGATAAACAAGGCCTACCTCCCCACCTTATTTTGTATTGAAGAACCTTATCAGCAGCTAGTAACAACAATGAACAGATAGAATTAAGGTGTGAATAGTATTGCACACAGTTGAAGAAGTATTTCATATGGAGATAGACTGTCAGAAAACAGAGTGATATCTTTAACACTATTTTCAAAATCCAGTCAACTCATATATATTATTGTATATATAGATGATGGTAGAGACTTTAAAGTGTAATATCTTAAATTGCATGACATTTTCCTCAAATGGTCTTTAGATGATGAGTGCAATTCTAATTTTGACACTGAACCTATATTGTAAGAAAATATAAAAAAATCACAGTTAAGACAAGACAAATCAATTCTCTACACGCTTTGATCTTTGCAGCTTATATTTTTCAAGTTTTAGCCTCAAGGAACTCTTTAGTTTCTACTGCAAAGTTTTGCTGGTAGACTTTCAAGTCATATATATGATTAGCTGTATATGTAAAGAGTTCAAACAAGATATGCAGATATCACACAGAATATAGAGACAGCTGACTCTCAGTTAATGGCACATATATGTACGCATAGTGTGTATGTGTGTGTGTCCATACAACAGCAATTTTATAAGTCTTCTCTTTGGCATGTATATTTCATGAACATTTGGTCCATCATGTAGAATTATGAACAATTATATGGAATTTCTTCCTACTTTCTTGCTGTTTGAATTATTCTATTAGAAGTTTCTTAAGCACACTCATACATAAAATTATAAGTTCATATTAAAAAAAGTAACTCTACAAGATAGTGTCAAATTAAAGTAATTGTACTTAAATTATGGTAAAAGTTAGAGTAGAGGGTTCTCCCAAATAAGCTCCTGCTCAGAGTTCAGAATCTCTGCATCTGGGGAATATACAAATATTATATGTTCTTTGTACCCACTCCATGAATAAAACAATTCAGAATGGTCACCCAATGCTTTGATAAAATAAGTATGGAATAGAAATGTTTAGTCAGCAACATTATTCCCTAATGTCGGCCTGCTTGTTAGAAATAGAAGAAACAAAAGCATTGGGGAGCAGTGGGGCCTGAGAACGGTGCAATGAAAGACTTTGTGTTTGGATCATTAAGAGTTCTGGTGAATACAAATGAACTACGACAACGGAGAATTGATGAAGTAGGGTGATTGATCTGTTCTTGCCCAGTATTTGAGTAGTCTAGTGCTTTGAGTACCTGGAGGAACATATAGTCTCTTTCTCTCTTTCACTACCTTGTAGAGAATATTTAACAGTCCGTAACTAGAAGTGCTGATAAGCACAAAAGAGAGTGACACAGTCAAGGAAGTAAGTCCTATTAGTCATGCTCATACTCCTGTAATGTGGCACTAGATTATAATTGACTTAATTTCATTAAAATGAAACAAATGAATAATGACACTGGCATGTATGGTCAGGGGACTGCTCTATTTTCTGCTTACATCTTAAAAACACACAGAGGAAGTCCCCCCCCCCCGAGCCAATGGTGCCCTATAAAGTTCTCATATGTCCCAAATGACTTAATTATTAAAATGCTCATTCTTATTGTGAGTGTACACACATGCTTATATGTATGCTATGTGTTAGATGTGCCATGCATATATGCCTTCATAGGTCCAAGAATGACTTTCAGGAGTCAATTCTTTCCTTCCACTGTATGTTAGGAGGACTGGACTCAATGTTTTAAGCTTACAGGGCAAGCATTTTTATCCAGTGAGCAAGCAATCCTGCCGCAGGCTCAGATTTTTACTTTCACTTCCATAAAAATTATTATCAAAAATGAACCCTCATGAACCAGGAATCATGCCAGTTGTTTGTGAAAAGTACTTTTTAAAAGACTCATGTGCATGTGAGGAAATGAAGGCACAAAATCCAAATTGGAGAAACAGACCGTACTTCAAATTCATGGGACACAGAAACTCCTATATCTCACTATTGTACTGTTTTCTGAATCTTTGCGTTTGGTTTTCAACCGAGTGCCGTTGGTCTTTCATGACTGGTTTAGAACTATGGTGTATGTAGTTAATTTACTTGTAAGACCTCTGGAGCAGAAGTTCCTCTAGTGTTCTGACAGCCATTTCCTACTCTAGCACCTGATGGCGGGTTTCCCAAAGCTGCTGGAATCTCTAGAACCTTCCGGAGGTGAGTAACAGCTTTCTGTTCATGCTGTCCCTGTCATGTCTCCACAGAAGAATCTCATGTCACTGCTATAGGATTCAGTAGTAAATATTTATATGGATTTTAGTTTATTTAAGCTGTACCTTCATTCTGTCTCTTTCCTCTCTTTTAGAAATATAGACCTAACCCACAAATGCCTGCAAAATTCTAACATTACCTTCAACTACGCATATAAGAGTTTCCTGTCAACTTAAGAGCATCTCTGTCTTCTTTATTTCCTTTACCTCCATTTATATAACAAATCTGATAAATCTTTGGTTCCCCTGTCTGGGTCATACCCTCATCTCCCACTAACTTTAATAATGCTTAGCTATCTAGAGATTGCCTAGGTCAGAGGTTACTTGTGTTATCACAACTCGGATTCAGGAGTTGACCTCTCAACTATAAGGATGGTTGGTCATCATGATAGGCCTTCTGTTTTCAGTGAGGAGGTATGAGACAGCCCACATGGAAGTGACTTGTGACAGGAAATGGCAAAACAAGCCGCCTTGGCCATTCATTAGAAGATGTTTTTGCATTTTCCATAGACATAGATGAAAAATGTTTAATTTTTTTTGCACTTTTGAAAGTATCTTATTTTTACTTCATGTTTCTCTATGAACAAGAGTCTATAGATCATCCTTTAAGGAAAATGAAACTCTATCATTTAGTGTTACAACCAACTGAATTCTAACTCTTTGATAGCTTCCAGATGCCCAAGACATCTGTGCCCTCAATGTCTGTCAATGTGTCATTTTCACTTGGATCTAATATCCAAACAGCATCTTCTCGCTCGACCCCATAGCTCTCACACCATGCTACAACATGCTGACTTTGCCTTTGTGCCTTGTCTTCTCACCATGCGCAAATCCTGTGATGCCCCCTGGTTTATGATTGCCCCTCTCTCTACTTGTGTACCTGCTTTGACTCTTCATCAGTTGGAAGTATTTTCTGGAGAATCCAGTCGTTATTGATCATCCAATCCAAGAGGATTATCCATCATTCTCCCCTGAACTTAAATGTCTTCTGCTACATAAATAACTGGCCTAGAAATAATGTCACTATCAAATTTACCTGTCATTTCTTAAGGAAAAATAGAGCCTAAGATTTTTCTTGCTAGATATGAATTATAAAAGAATATACTTCAAAATAACCTATCTATCTATCTATCTATCTATCTATCTATCTATCTATCTATCTATCTATCTGGTTTGTATATAGTTAAAAATAAAACAATAACTATGTGACTGTATATACTTCACAACAAAAAGCATATGGAGACGATCACTAGTACTGAACATAATAAAAGGTATAATGTACACCTTAAACACCGATTTTGCCCTCACTGATTTTATGGAAATGCAAGGTTGTGGTCCTAAATATTTTTTTTTATAGATGATTAATGTAGAAAGTATTATATCAATGTTTATGATTTCACATCCTAATTAGCATATACATAATTATTCATTACTCCAAAATTGTGATTGGCAGCACTATAAACTGTGTCTGTAAGGAGCTTATCGAATACAACTCCATCCTCTCTAAGGCATACTACAGCTTCTTACTAGGAGCAAACTCAGCCAACACTTTGTATTGAATCTGAAGGTCATTTTAAAGAGTGAAATCAATAAACCAAGCATAAAATTAAGAAAAACTTTGAACTAAACAAATGGTGTTAAAGATACTTGTCTGTAATAGGAAAAGCTAAGTAACACTGTTAAATCCACTACCTTGTCTGATCTTCCCTGGGAATGTTTGTGTTGGGCAAGCTTTATATGTGCCACTTCGTCCATGGCTGCGAATGGCTTCCTAAACGTCATGAATGTAACAATGGAAGTAACTGTTAGTTCCAGTAGGCTGGAAGTAACAATGTGCTTTTACAAGTAACCAAATGTGCACACATGGCATCTGTGACTAATAAGGACTTTCACAGAAGGCTTTTACAGAAAGGCGAGGAAGGGTGTTGTGTTATTAAAATTATTTGGATATCTTTGGATGGCTGTTGTTAGAGAAGGATTATGTTAGTTCTCAGAAAGAGAGGTTTAAAAAAAAATAAGCAAGGAACATCAACTGCGCTGTACATATTTCAAAGTCAGAGAGAGAAAATTCTTCTCAAGCTTACTGGTATTTTTCTTTTTCTATTTGATGACATGGAAAATGTCAGGCACCCAATCAAGTCTAGATGCACATATGGCTCCTACCACTTACAGTCATGGCTTTCTCCTCAAGACACAGAAGATCATAATTTCATTTTCTTTATCTCTGTGAAATCCTTTACTGTGAATTGCTCATTAGCACACCGTATTTCCTCTCTTCACTGAAATGCCTTGGAAGTCCCTGGCTAACGGGAGGGAGGATGTTCCCTGTGCTTCTCAAATATTCCTGGCACAGATATTTGCCTAATATCCTGTTCAAATGCAGACTGATACAGTAAGTTTCTGGGATAATGTGTGGGATAACTCAATATACTGTACTTCCAACATGCTATATACTGCTGAGGCTGTGGGTTCTTGAATGTACTTTGAATAACAAAATTGCACTTTATTAAAAATAACTCAGCCTTCACATATCAAAAGTTCTGTTTTATTCAAAGTATTGCCTTTTTCCATTCTCCACAAGCATTTATTTACAGACCAAAGTTCTCATTTCCAAGTAAAATTGGACTCAGGCAACAGAAATGGAGAATCATAGCAAAAACTGCTGCTAATTCTCTTAGTTTCCTATGCAATGCTCTTTTTGATCCTGCTGAGGATAGATGATATCTAAGTTTAGATGAAGGGCATATCTAATAACTATTCTTAGCACACCTGACATGAAGTAGATTCTCTCAAGTGTACATTTTAATTCACAGAGTAATAGAACTGTTGGAAAATGGGCAGAGAAATTTCAAGTGGAAAAACATGAACAAAGTATTACACCATAATTTTTCATTTCAAATTGAAATGGTATCTATAACTTACTACATGCTTTTCATGTGCTAGACATACTACTGTCCAAGTAGTGAAGTACCGCAGAAATGAGTAATTATAGGAGTAATTAGGAAAAGGTTCCTGCCTTTGTTGCTGTAAGATACTGATTTCCTTTTAAGTTTTTAAACAGTAAATCTTTAAACAGGAAAGTAGTACTTTTTGACATGCTATGGTTGGCAAAGTTCTCGGTGAGAACTTTCTTGAGGGTAGAATATTTCTAGTCCCCTTTTAAAGACATATTTGTGGTGGCTGAAATTGTATACACAGTGAGAAGTGGTTTCTTTCACACTGATAGTTTGAGTGCACTGCAAACAACAACAACAACAACAACAACAACAAAACACACAAACAAAAACAACAGATAGCAGCGCACAATATTTTCATAACTTTCAGGAGGAAAGCATTGCTGTTCACTGTGTTGTGAAGAAGTATGAGAATCTGGCATAGAAGGTGACTGGGATGATATCACGGATCCAAAGCATATCTGGTTCTGTAAGACACCAGTGTCTTGGGTGTCTGTCTCCAGAAGTGGGATGAAACTCTGTTGGCTGCTGAACATTTCTATTTTGCTGAAGCTTATTATGAAATATTGATCTTTTTCTCTACTCAGCTTTTGCCCTTTCTCTGAAGATACAAGTTCTTTTATGCCTTGACATTTCTGTTTTGAGTTTCTTCAGACTCAGTGGTAAACAAGAAAGAAGAAAGGAAGATCCAGCCTTTTAAATAAGGTCAGGGAATATTCTGTTTTAAATAGAAGAAACCTTTGCAAGGAAGAAAGGTAGAGGGAAGCAGAGTTCATTAGTAACTAATTTATTACATACAATAATGTCCCTACATTTTACTTTCACTTTCAACCTGTCCTAACATGAGGCTCATCCTTTCCTGTTACCTAGACCATGTGCACAAAAGGAAGGAAACATGACTGTGATGTCACAGGTGTCTTTTAAGTCTCATAATACCACCAAGATGTAAAGGGTTTCATGGAGATCATGTCTACAGGAATGGTTATTATAAGCTAACAATTCTCACTGAATTTGAGTATCCTTTTTATGACAGGCATTTTGATAAACCATGTATACATATAATTCATGTATCTTACAATAATGCATCCAAGGGCACCATTATTCCTTTTGACACATGATGAAATTGCTTCTAGAAGAAGTTAACAGCAAGATTCTTGTCTCAAAACCAGCAAGCATTGAAGCCAAGTTGTTTTTTTTTTTGGGGGGGGGGTGAAGGCGGGGACAGGGGGATTCTGCATATAGGTTTACTTGTCAATCAATGCCAGAAAATGTCCTAAAAGTATAATACCTGGTAAAAGTCTCAAAGTGCTGGACCTTTTGTTTTCAATCTAGTATTTTGTCAGTCTCATTTTAACCACCAACATGATGACCAAGTGTTATTCTCAGGTATCAAATGATGAAGAGCTTATACTAATTTTACCATTCCTTTGCTATACGGGCAGCCTGAATAGGCTTCTTTTCAAATTCCCTACTAACAGTTAATTTTTTATTATTATACTTTGTCATTTGTCTTTAAAGCTCCCTTAACTTTTTTTTAAATAGTACCCTTTTATATTGTGCAAAGTGAAGCATCAGTGACATGTGAAAACACATCAACATTGACAGTTCTGACACATCTTGGAGCAACATTTCCTGACACTTTCCCTCTGCATCTCACCTCAGAAGCCATTTTGTAAGTTTCTACCCAACGTGAGGGTTTTCATATCGTTGTGATTAGCTGGATGAGTTTGACTAAGTGATTCTTCTCCTTTCTGAAGAAATAACCAAGCTATCTCTCTTGGTGGGATCTCAGAACAATGGTGTTTTCTTCTTTTCACCTTAGTTTGATGATGTTACTCAATGCAATGCCATTATAAAACTCAAAAATAAAGGAGGAGGATGAAAAGATCCCAAACCATCTTTGCCTGAACCTGACACACATCACTTTTATTTTGCAGTCCTTTGAACAGAACTGCAATCAGATGACCCTAAATAATCCCAAACATAAATGACTGGATATTTGAAAATAGTTTCTTTTCTGTTTCTTCTCTCCTATTGACCATATCATCTCTTTATATGATGATAGAGTTTGTTTCATTTGCCATATTAACAAAATAAAATAGTATAGTGTCTGCAACATAGTAGGCACTCTATATAGTTGTTCAGTGAAGAAAACTCAAAATACATTTCAGGTGGTTCCACAATTTTTGATAATTTTTTCACTGAGATGTGATCCGTGTGTCTCTTGCAATTTATCCTAATGTAAGATGATAGGGCTATGAAAATGACATATGTTTAACAAACCAGCAGTCTTTAATATCTTCTCAGTGCATTCTGAGATTGACAAAAGAGTTTAATCTCAAAGTAGCCATGTTGGAAGGAAGTACAGTCAACCAGTTGGAGGAGAGGAATGGAGTGGGTGAAGAAAGAAAAGAAGTCAGAAGGAGGTGGGGTAGAGGGGAAACAAGAGAGAAAGAGAGAGAGAGAGAAGGGGGACAGGAAGTGAATACATTTAACTAATAGTAAAGATTAAGAATAGGCTTTTAAAATGAGTGCTTAACAGATGAAAACAATGTTTAAACAGCACACTCTCTTGGAAAAATTACTCCTACTTTTTGTGTTTTATATCCTCTCCTGAAGTGGAAGATAAGGGGTCCAGAATGAGGACACCAAGTGTGACTAGATGGTACAGAGACCAAAGACAGAATCAATGTATAGGAGTAATTAGGATTCCTGATGCTCTGACAAGATATATTCCCATAAAGTTGTTAATGAAACAAGAATATATATATATATATATATATATATATATATATATATATTCTCTCAGATGCTATCTCTTTGAGAAAAATAGCTCCCAGGGTTGCTGTCTAAATGAATGTTGCCTATTTGAGACTGTCATCTCTCACATCTGGAATGCAGTTTCTCCCCTCGGAATTGTATTGATTTCCATGCATTAGCTCCTCTGCCAATCGGGAAGCTCCTCCAGGAGTGGCACCCATGTTTTATTCAGGTTTGTTCCTCTGTGAGGCTCAGCTCTGGGGCCTTGCTGCTTTGAACACCCAACACAAACATGTCATTCTTCTTTCACTTATTTTCACATCTATGTGCTCTTCTAAGACAGACCTTTGCAAGTCACTTCACAGTTTAAAAGAGAATCCATTTAAACTCTGATAGAGAAGTCCAGTGAGTGACAAGCCCAGCAGCAAAAAGAAACTAAGAGAAATAGTTTCTGTAGCAGAACTTGATGCATATTTCAGTGTAAATTTGGACATGTATTTGTTATTAATATTGATAATTTAAAACACACTCTAAAGCAATAATTATGTTTCCCTGATTACATTACTACCTGTCACTAGACACTGGACAAAAAGAATGAGATTACAGAAGTAAATGGAACTCATTGCATTGAGTCTTAAAAGACATGGAAAGATAGGTTCTATCCAAATGTTACTTATGTACCTTTTTCTCATAACAAATAGTATTTGATCATTCTCAAACTAACAGTGAGAACAAACCAGCTTATTATTGGACTTTCAAACATGCTTGATCTCAAAAACAACTTAAATGACACATCTCAAAATAGCAAAAGCTGAGTTGTGTGCCTATGGCATTCGAGAGTATGCAGCATTTGGGCCAAGACACCTGGAAAACTTAGACTGCTCTAGGTTCAGGAAGTCTAAAATGAAAAACTGTACAGATTTGAGAAAGGCCCACACCACTATTTTACAAGATGTAGTAAGTTTAGGTGTTATGGTGCATGCAAATTCCAAATAGTCTGGCTGCAGGTCAGAATGTCTCTTCAAAATTGTGGAAGCCTTAAGACCATCAAATGTAAGGGTACTATGCAGGTGAGATGCTCACCACACACCTAATGCACAACAATAATAAATAAAAACAGATAAACAGAGCTTGGATCTGAGATCTAATGTACTCCGTGAAATAGCTTCACAGGGTACTCTTATAAATCACTTGGGACATAAATTATACAAGTCACTAAGGATGTAAATGCAGATGGAACCACAGAGAGGTTTGCACATCCATATCTCCTGAGTCACTATTCATAAGAGCCAAGGGATGGAGTAGATCCAAATGGACCTGAACATAAGAGCAGGTAGAAAGCACACAGTGTATACTATAAAAATGGAATGTGGTTCACTATAAATAATGAAATGTTATTCACATGAAAATAGGATCATCATATTAAATGAAATAAGTTGGACACAGAGAGACACATTCTACATTATCTTTAATAGTAAGAACTTAAATTATATAGATAGGTAGTAGTCATGGATACGTCCATTTATATTTACATACATGAAGGGAGAAAGCAAATTATCTGTGAAAAGGAAGGACTGGCTGGAATGGGGAGCAGAACAGAGTGGACAATGAGGGAGTGCATACAGCCAAGGCACACGATATTTAGAAACCAAAAAGCCATTTTGAAACTTATCATTTTGAATAATCCAGTGAGTTGTTAATTTGATTTTTTTTAATAAAAATACCTAATCTTGTTTTCCCCTTCAATTTTCCTTGTCCCTACCCTGAAGCATTAAATTGTGATCATGCCTACCTGTGATCTCTACAATTTTAGATACATTGTATCATTGTTATGCCATGGTTTATTATTGAGAATTTTGCTAAGGCCCTTTTCAGAGAATTCCATTATTTTCATCTTAACCTTTATATCTTAAACAATTTACTCTAAAATGTGTACATACAGCCAAAATGTCAATGGAATTGTTTTCCAAAAACTTCACCAGAATGTCTTGATTTATTATGAAAAAAAATTGTGTGAAAGGACTCCTGGGTTTAGGGTCAATGACTATCTTTTTATGGTCAAAGAGGTGGCTTACTATATTTGAGGGGTATGTATACCATTGAACTTATGCTCATAAAATTGTGTTAAATAGTTGTACTATTTACTTCCATTCTAAGTAAATCGGACGGCTTTCAGTAAGAGAATTAATACATTACTTCACTTCCAGACAATGGAATACTAGCCAACACCAAATACTGACATAGTAGGCTCTAGAGCATCTCTATGTATCTTCATTTAAGCAATTCCACATAATTCTTAGTACACAAGTTTACGAAATGGCCACACAATGTTTATCTTCAACTCTATGACAAAGCCCCAGTGGTTTCCAATTAGGGACACGTAAGAGAGGAGGGGCTCTGTAGAGCAGTGAACATACTCTATATGATGTAATGGCTGACACAGTTCATTAAACATTTATCACAAGTCACTGATCATGCAAAGGTATGGGAAGACCTTCACATTCATGAGAAATTTTTATATTTTCCAGTCAGTCTAAAATTTCTCTAAACTGAAGTGAGTCTTAAAAAGAACAAAGAGCACAAAGTCAAAGATGAAGATGGAACAAACTTTCATTGCTATGGACTCAGTGACTGAAAGTTAGCACACTTTTGTCTAGGGCCTAAATCTCTGTAATTATTTTCCTTCACCATCTTTGAAACAAATGTGTATCATCTGCTGTACAAAGACTATATCTTATAAACTTTATAGCTTATTATCACAAAATCCATCACTTAGTAATTCCTTCTCTGCATTATTTCAGGTCATTACAATTCCAAGCTATCTATCTCTACGATGAGGCCTTTCTTTCTAGAGCCACATGCTGTCTGTACTACATACAGGGCATTCCATATTATAGTGGTCCAAGGTTTCCTTTAAGGCTGGTATTATGTCCAGTGTCTCTATGTCTGTTCTCTCTTCCTGCATTCCTCGGTTGTCTAATCACTTAGGCATCCTGCAGGCAATTAATTCTTACCATGCACTGTTATGTTTGATGACACCATGAAATAAGATTCTTTCTACCTTACGGCACCTTATTATATACATGTAATACACATGGATTAACAAGGTTGTTGGTTTGGACCACTGAGAGACGAAACCCACAGAGCCTTTTGTTCTGGTTTTGCTTGCTTGGTTTTTAACAGTTTTATATAGACAATGACTGTATCCATCTCCTCAGCATTCATATGCCAAAGTTTTAACTGCAAATAGGTAGATTTTAGAATGGTCACTAGACTATGGGTTAAAATGATGTCATGAGGTAGGACCCTCATAGTAGGATTAGTGGTCTCATAAAAGGAAGTCTATCAGAGTCTCCTAGCTAGTAGCAGCTTGGGCAGAACACATGTAGTACAGTGCAAAATGGCAGATGCAGAACTAATTACTTTTCCAAAGAAGCATAAGAAGAAAGAAGACTGGAAGCCATTACTTAAAGAAGATATAGCTGAAATATAGTATGCTGAAGAATTTCTTATCAAACTAGAATCCAAACTGGCTCAACTGGACACTTCTCAGTGGCCTTTGTTATTAAAGAATTTTGATAAACTAAATGTAAGGACAACATACATTTACTTCTTGTGGTTTAAATCCTCTGAAGAGGGAGACTGGGGACTATATCGGGACATATTTCATCAGTTTTGACACACCCTCTAACCCCTCTTCCCATGAGTCAGTAGCCTGGTTCTCACAAATACTTTAGAGAAGACAGGCCACAGAGGCACACTGGTGACTGGGTGTTTGTGTTCATTGAACTAGCCACTCAGTTGATGAAATCAAAACAGAGTACAGGAAAAGAGTACGTGGGCACTCTGCTTTCTAGTGCCCAGAAACTCTGACAAATGCCTAGTTTCAGCAAACCCCCTATTATTTCAATAAAGAGTCAGCTATGAGTGAGGACTGCTTATGAGAGCAAAATTATAGAGTATGATCCAGAAAGATCAGGAATCTTTTGGGTGAGCTATGAAACTGGCACCTACATTTGGGCACTATGCATACACCTTGCTGGGAATTGATGGTCCGATGCAGGAACTTCAGAGGGTGCGTTCTGGAGTCACCAGTGAAAAGAACCACAAAGTGACAATGAATTATGTACTCAATGCTCAGTGGCTGTATGATAACCATAAGGATGAGAATTACTTGCAGTGCATTGTTTACCTGTTGGAAAAACTGTTGACATAAACGTATGGTTATAAAAGATAGTGCAATGAATGCAATCTGCTATGGGGCCAAGATCATGCTTTTACGTATTCTCTGATATGAGGATAACATTGAGGTCAACCAGGAGACTGTGGTCATTACCATCAAGTGTGTGTGTGGGGGAATCCATTGGCATGTCCATTGCATCGATGACCACAGCACTAATATCTATGCTTGACACTGGTGTAGTAGCCAAGATAAAGAGGGTGATCATGAGAGAGACACTTATCCTCATAAGTGAGGTTTAGGTCCAAAGGCAAGCCAGGAGATGATGATCAAGCAGGACCTTCTGGTAAAGCAGAGCAAACCCACAGACACCACCCCTGCCACCTGAAATAGTGTTATGTTGACTATGGTGATTCTGGTATGAAAGCACTTGTGGCTGAAGCAGTGAAAAAAATCATAAGAAGAAAGAGGGAGAGCAAGAGTGAAAGTGGTAAGACTCCTCCAGCAGTTCCTCAATTGGAGGAGGAGGAGGTGCAAGAGGAGGACGAGGAGAAGGAGAAGGAGAAAAAGTCACAAATTGAGCTAGCAAGTGGGTCCGAGGCTGCAGATGAGACCAGCGACACTACCAAGAAAAAGAAAAGAAAAAAAAAGAAAGAAATAAACATGGTGGAAGAGATGACTGAATAGTAAAAGACACTTCTTGAAGCATTGTGTCCAGCTGGGAGAAGAAATGAAAGCCTTATTGAAAATTTTTGTTTAAAGAGTAGAACAGAAGTCCCAAACAGAGTAGATTTCTGATACACTTTGCATTCTACTTGTGACCTCAGTGGTTGGTTGGTGTGGCCATCTCATCCTGTACTATCCTTTTTTTTAAGGATATGAGAGATAAAAGCAGATTTTTACCACCAACCCCTCTGCTTGCTTGAGTGGGGAAGCCACACATTTAGATATGACACTCCCCTAGTAACTGCCTGCAGCTGTTTAGTAATGACCATTTTAAACAATGCCAAAGATAGCCCTAGTTTGCTTTTTAAAAAAACTTTGTAAAAATTATATTGTTAAATAAGATGGTGTAGAAGTTGTGAGTAAAAGAGGAATGTAATTAAAGCATGTTCACTGGAGTCTTATCTCCAGTGTCCTATGAGGGTTACTCTACTCTGGCATCAGGTATCTGGTATCACTATGCTGGCCTGGGAGTGTCCACGGTGTTTAGGCTAGTACTCGATGCATTGTTGGGTACAACAGGATTTGTCCAGTGCCATCTGGCTCTTTGTGTTTGTTGTGAAAGCATTCCTACACCTTCCTGTTTTAATGTTTGTTTTCCTTTGAAGAATAGAATTGTTCACTGGTGGGAGAATGTAATTTGTAGCTTTTAAAAAGTATTTCTGTTAGATTTGCAAATTTATAATAACCTTGGCCTGGCAGAGTGAAAAATGAAAATATTTTTATGAAAGTTTGGGATCATTTGAAAAAAAAAAACACTATCTTTCTCCCCTCTGCCACTCTCTTATATGTCTTTCCCGCCAGTCTCCGCCTTGCAAAATCTGTAACTTGTGAAGACAGTACTCAGCAAAGTCCAGCCATATTGTCCTATGACCTCAGATCTCTGAGCATCCAGAACTGTTAGAAATAACTATCTATTTCTTAATATAGTCTAATCAAGTGAATCTGTCATCGTTATACCAACCAGTTGTGATTAAGGTGCATAATGACCTAATAATGTAAACATGGTAAAATTTTGGAAATATTTATCATTTGGCAACTAATTTTCATGTGTAGTTGGTACCAAAGTGTTGATGAGAGTTTCCTGCATTTCACAGTTATAACTGCCTTGGCCGTCTGTGGGAACCCAGGTGTCAGTCATAATTTCTAGCTCTATGTCTATGTTGTCCATGCAGAATTATCTCAGTGACTCAAAGAAAGCAGGCAACCCCACCAGGAAGAAGTATAATAACTCATTTTTGGCATTTATTTTAGGAAGCACTTGCAAAGCTTTTTCATAGTTCATCATCTCTTAAGATATCCATTGTTAGCATAAATTCTGCCACAACCATTATTTTTTTTTAAATCCTTCTTAGCACAATACTTTAAATCATTATTTGACTACTTCAAAAATCTTTCCCAACAAGTGAACATGGACTTAAATCCATTTCTCATAAAAGCAGAGATTAGTCATTGTTTCTGGTAAAATCATACTCAGCGTGAGTCAAATAATACCATCCATCTCCACGTGAAAGAGTCTTTCTGCAAGGTGAAAAGGTTCCTTAACTTTAAATGTCTTAAAAGTAACTCATAGCACAGTGCTTATCTTAGAAGGGAGAATTATCTACTTTATTAGCTCCGTAGGCTGATGTTTCATGGAAAATGTCTCACTCTTGACTAACGTACTGTAATTTACTGTATGACAAGACCTGGATAAATAAGAAAAACAATAATATTAGAGAGAATACATGAAGGCATCCAATGTGGAGGTTATCATGACTGGCACATGTTGAGTATTTTGATAGAAAGCATATTTACAAAGTTTCGCATTGTCACTTATAAGGGAGAGGAGTATCCAGTGGTACTTGCTGGTTGAAGCTCGCCGCCTACATTTTATAGATAGGTTTAAAATGAACAGAGATTAAAAAAAAAAAAAAGCATGCATGGGGTTACAGCAGGAGTACAGAGGGATTCCTGAGTTTGGGCAAAGGATCAGCAGTGGTGAAGACTGATGATAGACTTAGGACTTGACAGCTTACACACAAGAAGTTGTTTAGGATTAGAAAATAGGAAAAATTACCCATTATATTAAATGCAAATGCCAGATTTCTAGAGAAATGATTAGAAAGTAAGACCTACAAAATATTACTGATCTGGAAAAATAAATAAAACCTACTCATTTGTTTTTGTGAAGGCTCTCTGTCTTTTTCACTATATATCCTTTTAGTCTTTCACCATAATTTTTAGAGAATTAAACAAGCTGAGGTGCTGACTAGACTTTGCGGGGTACAGACTTCCTGGCTCTTGTTCTACAAAATTCATTTTGTCCTCATCTTTAAATATAACATACATTTATTTAATTAAATATTTTCAATGACATTTTTGGGATCCTAACTATTTTTTTTCTTATGGGGAAAACGCATAACTACAGTGATTGAGAATTTAAAAGACCATTACAATCCTCTCATTCATATGTCTGTAGAGTCTCTAGCTGTATCTTAGAAGTGCCTGAGTCTTCATGTTCTGTTTGCCACTGTGGCTGCCTGCTTAAATTTTTGTAACAAGAAAAGGATGTATTCTCTGAAACCTCAGATAACAACCCTGACTTGCACGTGTATCTCAGCTGATTGGTAATAGGCTAAACCCTTCAGATTTATGGTACATTATGGATGAATAATAGACTGTGAAGGATTTTTCTGTGGGTATATTGTGGCTCAACTCGGGGTTGTAGTTTCCCTACAAAATTAAGGCTATAAAATCACTGTTTTGTTTTGAGAGGAAACATTGACATCTCACAGAATGCTAAAAAAAGCAGCTCTGCTACAGTATATATGGCCATCAGAGTCCTCAACTAAAGAAAATATCTTCTGCAGGGTTCAGCATCTTACAAATATTTGTGCAGATTTTAAAGTACAGGGTAAAGCTAATCAGAGATTCTTGTTCAATAATGATACCACTTTCTCCTCATTTACACAAGGGATGTAAAGAATATAATTGTTAGTGTCTGCCTAAAGAATATCCATGAATAAGAATAACTTAGCATCATGGAGACGCCACCTTTTTTTCTCTCTAGGGAAATGTCTAGGGAAAGACAGATTTGAAGTAGATTGTGGAGCCAATAGATGGGATGAAGGCAACTTCTAGAAGCATTGCTTGACCAAACTGTGATCACTAATTTACAAACATTTGTTTGGACTCCATAAGAGTAAAAAGATTCCATTTGTGATTCTGTGATAAGAATTACCTTCACTCTTGCAGATACAATTAAAAGTGAGAATGTCTTACAAAAAGTAGGATGACATATGGTAACTGCAAATTTGCACCAAGATAACAAGACTATTAAGAGATAAGCATGTCTTTAAGATGATTGAATGGAATGTGTTGTAACATTTTTCCCAGGAGGAGAAATTACATTTCTAAAGGAATGACAATGCTCATGGCAAGATGTTACACCACAAGTAGATGAATGACCAGAAACCTCTCTATCTTCATCTGCTTAGAGCATGGTATTTTTAATCAAGGTTTCGTATTTCACATGAATACTAATGCTAAGTAAACGGCCATTCGAAGTGTGTTCAGTGCTTTCAGTACATGTCACAAGGCTCTGTTATCAAAAACTGTTGGAGAAGAAAACATAGTTACTAACTTCAGCTCCTCTTATTTGGAGTAAAATGATATATGTATATTGGCTTTTACTATCCATTCATAATTGCTCTACTATTCAAAATCAATACAAAAATGTTAATATGATACCCGTGAAGGATATTTAGTTCTCAGTTGCAGAAAGTAAGAGCAAGTTGGTGATCTAGCCCCAACCAGACTGGTAAGACTAAACGAATGGAGAACCAACAAGGACACAAGGGGTCCAGGTACATAGATGATCATACATAGGTGTTCCTTCACTACGACATAGTAGTGTCTTGTAAATTCATGGTAAATTTAAAACAGGGCAAGTTAAAAAAATCCATTAACATATATAACCCATGGAGCAAACATCAAGGTTTGGCTATCCTGTCTGCTGCTGTAGAAGGTAAATTATTTCCCTCTGTGATTACTTAACTGAATGGGACCTGTAGCTTTTTACCCATTATTCTACAATCTGAGAAGGTGCTACTAGACATCGATAGTCTGGAAAAAGATCAAGTTTTGAAAATTGAAGCAGAGTTTGTGGTGATTGTTTATTGATTTCACCTCACTATGGAATCAATGAAGTTGAACCATTATAATATAGGGACCATATCCAGGCTATTAACTACTCCAAAGCTTTGTTCCCCCTGAAATACAATAAGTAGCTTTTTATTTTATTTGCTATGTGTGTCCTTTAAAATTCATGTTTTGAAGCCCTCCAATTGATCACCTTCATTACCTCAAAATATGTTAATGTTTAGTGATAAGATTGTAAATTAAATTATATAAAACATCTGCAGGTTAAGCCCTTACCCAGTGATTAGCATCCTTATAAGATGAAGGGATTATGGCACAAACAACATAAATGAGGAAACTTGAATGGCCCAGAGGCACCTAGGAAATATTGAACATCCTTAGTCATCGGGCAAATACAAGTTAAAACAACCTTGAGATTCCACCTCATACCAGAAAGTCAGAATGACTAGGATCAAAATCTCAGGTGACAGCAGATTCTGGGGACGATGTGGAGAAAGAGGAACACTTTCATTGCTGGTGGGATTGCAAACTAATACAACCTATCTGGAAATCAATTTGTCAGTTCCTCAGAAATTTGGACATAGTACTACCAGAGAACCCTGCTATACCACTCCTGGGCATATACCCAGAAGATGCTCCAACATGTAGTAAGGACACAGGTTTCACTATGTTCATAGCAGCCTTACTTATAATAGCCAGAAGCTGGAAAGAACCCAGATGTCCCTCAACAGAGGAATGGATACAGAAAATTTAATACATTTACACAATGGAATGCTACTCAGCTATTAAAAAACAATGACTTCACGAAATTCGCAGGCAAATGGATGGAACTTGAAAATATCATCATGAGTGAGGCAACCCAATTACAAAAGAGCACACACAGTATACATTCACTGATAACTGGATATTAGCCCAACAGTTTGGAATACCTAAGATACAATTCACAGACCATATGAAGCACAAGAAGAAGGAAGAACAAATTGTGAATGCTTCAGTGCTTCTTAGAAGGGGGAACAAAATTCTCATAGGAGGAAATCCAGAGACAAATTGTGGAGCAGAGACTGAAGGAAAGGCATCCAGAGAGTGCCCCACCTGGGGATCCATCCCATATGTAGTCACCAAACACAGATGCTATTGTGGATGCCAAGAAGTGCTTGCTGACAGGAGCCTGATATAGATGTCTCCTGAAAGGCTCTGCCAGAGCCTGACAAATACAGAGGTGAATGCTCTCAGCCAACCATTGGACTGAGCATGGGATACCCAAGGGAGGAGTTAGAGAAAGGACTGATGGAGCTGAAGGGGTTTGAAATCCCATAGGAAGATCAACAATATCAACTAACCAGTACCCTCCAGAGTACCCAGGGAATAAACCACCAACCAAAGAGTGCACAAGGAGGGACCCATGTCTCCAGTCACATAAGTGGCAGAGGATGGCCTTGTCAGACATCAGTGGGAGGAACAGCCTGAGGGGTTTTGATGCCCCAGTGTAGGGAAATGCCAGAGCAGAAAGGGGGGAGTGGGTGGGGAGGCACCCTTATAGAGGCAGGGGGAGGGGTATGGAGTAGGGGTTTTCTGGAGGTGAGACCTGGAAAGGGGATGACATTTGAAATGCAACTAAGGAAAATATCCAATAAAAGGGGAAAAATCTAAACAAACAAACAAACAAATGAAAAAAAACAAAAAACTACCTTATCAGCACATGGAAAGAACTCTAATATCTAAAAGCCGAGAAGAACATCCTGTGAAGATGAAATGCTGTTGAACTCTCAATTTTGGACTTTCTGTTTCCACAATTTTAAATAAATTTCTGTTAAGCCACCCAGTCAAGAAAATATAGATACTATACAATCTATTTTGACCCATGCAATTCAAGTAATTAATCATTATTGCACATTTATATAGTGACCTATCTTTTGCTACTTAGATGAGCTAATGAGCTTAATAATCATCCCACTTCTTAAGTGAAATTAAAAGAAACAGAAAAGGAATATTTTATTTCATCATATAGTCATATGGTATATGTTAAAACTATTAATGATGGGTTGAATGTTGCTCTCCACATTTTATTGTAAAACCCAAGCCAACCCCCAGGGTTGATAGCTCAGAGGGGAGCTTGAGGCAATTGGATAAACTTGCACACATGCCAGTTTACTGATTCTAAAGCTGATCTTATTCAGAATTATCTTCACAAATAGATTGACCTCATGTCAGAGCACTCTATGTGAGTCAAGTTTATTCTTATAAATAAACATCCTAACTGCTGTTGTCATATGAGGAGTCAACTTAGACAAGACAGAATGCAGATAGGACAGTTGGGAAGACCTGACGCTCGTATATAATATATGCCTGGAGCTTCCAGAAGGCAAGAAAGGGTGGCACAATAAATTCTCCTTCATAGCCTTCAGAGGACACGATTAAAGCCATATGTTAGCATATTCTGTTCTTATGGCCCAACAGGTAGTTATGCCATTCGGTTTTGGCAACACAACATAATTAATATTCCAGGGCGAGCTTAAACCTTAACTCTGGAGTGTGTAACTGACCCTTGCCTCTTGTGATTTGAAGTTAAGGGAGTAAGACAAGCCAGTCATTCATTGGTTCCTTCCTTGATCTCCCTTCATATGATGTTTTCTTGTGAGCCTATTCTTTCAATACACATTTCTCAAGTATCTCTACCCACCTTCTTGAATTATATCATAAAGACAGTGATAAATACTGCTAACCAGGCCAGTCGATGAGAATTCAGATTTCAACATAATGCCCTTCTAAGAAGATATCGGACAGTGACCTCACTCAGTCTGTTTCATTTTCATGACTAATAATAATAATAGTAATAATAATAATAGTAAGCTTACATCTCACCTTTCTAATCTCCCAAACATTCATACCAACACCTCCATGTTAGAAAACTGTAATTGAATAAAACCTTGGAAATACTCAATTCTTATGCTGTTTAATTTTTTATTTCCCTTTCAAGGATTGCCACTAAAACAGCGATTTTTCTCCCTTGTCTTGCTAATCTGCCAATTTCTTCCTGACAGCCTCTCATCAGGGGGATTTATTATCACGCTGCTGCTTTACTCATTCAGTACAAACATTTCAAGGCTGAAATTAGAAACACTGACAAGAAATGTGGTCTCTAGTTAATGATTTATGCTTCTGCTTCAGGAAGTAAAATGTCTATTACATCTATTGTACTGAAGAGTGACTTCCAAACTTTCTGCTGAAGCTCTCAGAAGAAATGTTTTATGATTATTGCTCAATAAAAATGATACTTTGGCATTTTAATTCTCTTCACCCACCAAAAAAAGAAAAGGCTATAAAAATATATTACTACTATTAATTGTATATGGATAGGAATCTGGCAAGCAGGGTTTAACTCATCGGGACCTGTCATTGTCTGGTTGAGAGCCCATCTTATGCTATAGGGATCTGAGCTATAAAACTTGGTTGCTATTCTATTTATGTCTGTTGTTATTTGAATAAAACTATCTGGAGAGGGACTTGAAAAGAAAGGGACTGACACTGAATCTAAATACTCAGTAATTGCCGATGTTACTAACTACTGCCCAGTTACTCCTCATTGGTCCTAGAAGTGAGGGTAGGGAGATTAAGAAACCTCTTTTCTCCTGAGCTAGAACCACCTGTGCTTTGGAGTACAAAGATGACAGCATGGGTGGAGTGTTTTGAAAAGTAATAAACTTCGAGTATATGTGAGCAGTTTTGTCAGTGAAGATATCTGCCATTTAGTGCCAACTTGTAGGAAAGGCTTTCTTTGGAATATCAAAATAGTTTAAAATTACTTTTAGTTAATAGAATTTCATTAACTCCTTGAGAAGTTCAGATAATATATTTTCCTACTTC
Source organism: Mus pahari (assembly GCF_900095145.1). Lineage (NCBI taxonomy): Eukaryota > Metazoa > Chordata > Mammalia > Rodentia > Muridae > Mus > Mus pahari. The sequence goes on from NC_034602.1 coordinate 41,031,416, forward strand.
ATCCTGCAATTCCTCCAAGATTCACCTTCTCTATATAACTTTCACTGACCCTGGAACTTACAAGTCTCTTAGCATTTCTCTCTTGAGATGTTTCCTGACCTTTGGTGTAGAGGTGGTGCTGTTAATATATTAATTGGGGGTGGGCACCCACGATTGGTGAAATTTTATAGTTTTATGCATACTTGTTCATGGGCAAAGTGCTCAGTTGTATATTTGCTCCTGTGTGCTGCAAATGCTACCAAGTGCTCACTTTGTTCTGGACATGTCTTCCCAGCTTATTAACATACAAACATTTTTATTTCTCAAGTACAGCATCTCCTTTTTTATTTCTGCCTTCAATATCAATGCTGTTGTCTTTTGATTGTTTATTACTTTGTGACCATCCAGTAATATTTTTGATACATTTGAAGCAGAACACATTGTGGGAAACATGCTTTAAATAACTTAATGTCTCTAAACTACAAAAAGCACAGAATTTTATTCAAGAAGGGATCATGAAAATGAACACTAGGCACAGGTTTGATTGGGTATCAGATATTTGGAATTTGTGAATCCAGGTATTAGCAGAAAACACAAATAGGGTATTTATCTTTTTTTGTTTCTTTGTTCTTTTAATTGAATTATTAAACATATTATTTTCTCACACTATATCAGATTACTCTTCCTAGTTCCTCCACACATCCCTCTCATCGAGATCCACATCCTTTCTTTCTCTTATTAGAAAAGAAGAGGATTTCAAGAAAGACAAGAATAAACTATAACAAAATAAAATATAATAATATAAAATAAAACCTATCATGTCTCAGTTGGACAAGAAAAACCAAAAGAACAAAAATAGTCCAAGAGAAGGCACAAGAATCAGAGACTCAGCCATCCATAGACTCAGGAATCCCATAAAAACACTGTACTGAAAGCCATAATATTTTCATAAACGACCTGATGCTAGTCTGTGCAGGCCTTGTGCATGCTGCTTCAGTCTCTGTGGTTCCATACCTGCTTTGCTTGTGTTGATTTGGAGACTCTGTTTTCCTGGTGTCCTCCGTACCCTCTGGCTCTAACTCTCTCTCTGTATCCTTTTCAGCTAGGTTCTGTGAACCCTGAGGGATTTGATTAAGCTATCCCATTTAGGGCTGAGTGTTACAAAGTCTGTCTCTGTCTCTGTCTGTCTCTGTCTCTCTGTCTCTGTCTCTGTCTCTGTCTCTGTCTCTCTCTCTCTCTCTCTCTCTGTGTGTGTATAAAAAGACTACTAATTTGTTAAAGAGTGACAATATTTGAAAACACCCATCATCACTGCTAAAGTTGCCTTGATTTATAGTTCAAGGTAATCATTCTGGTGTTTCAAATGCTAACCAACATAACTGCTTTAATTTCATATTAATTGATCATCTAATGCACTGATAAAGAATAATTCTCTCCCAGCTCTATAAACATAAATACTTTGAGTATCATAGCTTTGCAACTTGCTGACCTCACAATACATTTAGAGTTAAAAGATTGATATAAGCAATGACTTAATACAGTCAGCATATGCGAAAATAATCAGAAGGCAATTATCAGGCTCATATTCTTTGTAAAAATTCTATATAACTTACACAATTTATTTAAGGAATAGTAAAAGAAAACACATATCAGTTAGAATTACATTTTAAGCACTGAAAGTTTACAAAGTATGAATATACATTATTTCTTTCAAGCAGAAGCCCCTAAGAATGATAATGTATTTAGCACAAGTGATTTTTAGGGGTTAGATAGCATTTATTTGCTAAGATGCTTGGTTGTAAAATTCTCTTTAAATACTATGTAAGAGAAATAATTATGTACAAATACAGGTTTTAATTAAAATCTCATTTTATATTTTAAAGAATCTAAAGTATATAAAATCATTATTCACTGTAACATCACTTGTGCCTGTGGACAGTTTATAGAATAAACTATATTACTAAAGTGCTGTCAATAATCTTTCTTATTGAATCCTCTAAAATGGATCCAAACTTCCTCGGTTGTGAGGATCAGAAATTTATCTGTAGCTTCCATTTGTCCAGGGCAATTTACTTTCTTGGGCAGTAAACAAAATAAGTATGATTTAGTTATGGATTAGAGTGTTTTAATCACCAAGATACAAATGTCTATTCTCAGGTCTATTCTCATTGGTTTAAGTATTCTCAGCTTCACCAACTTTCGTGAATCATGGCTATGAGTTACTCCCTGATGAATGTGCACTGAGCGTTGATTAACTTTATGGTTTCCAGTACTTTGAAATCAGGGCCACTGAGGATCATATCATGAAGTTCTGTTTAAAATGGTTTTCAGTATCTTTTGCAAATCTATAATTTTGTTTAAATATATTAATATTATATTAAATGTTAATTTAAAAATCCTTGGAATATGACACATTATTATACATATTATAATACACACACACACACACACACACACACACACACACACACACACACACATGTTTCATTGGCTATTACTCCACACTCCATGTCTTTTTCATGCTCTTATGAGTCCAGAGTTAAACATGGTGCTCTTTGTGTGTTGTGTGAACTGAGCAGGACTGATCCCTAATTCCTGTCTCCTTGGCAACACCAGTGTCTGTGTCACAACTATTTCTTGCCTAGACAATACCAAAAGGTCTTGATATCATCATGCTCTTCCACATAATTCTTGCCAAGTTATGACTCACCAATACTCTTTCAAGTCAGTATCAATCAATGTTCCAACTCATAGCCTAGACCAAATATCCCAGGGACTTCCCCTGTAAGGAGAGAGAGTAAAATGCCTGTTCTGACTTCCAGGTTCTCTATTCTATCTCTCTTCTCTCATTCCTAATCCTCCAGCTTCAATTGTCCTTCTGTTCTAACGATCAGCAAAGCAAGCTCCACCTGACAGTGTAAAAACCTTGCCTGGTGTAGAATTTGGACTTTGAGGGAATATAGTTTCATGGCCTGTTTCTTCATGGTTTTGGGGCCTTAGTTTATGCATTTCTTTCTCAATAATAAAGCTATTCTTGACTTCCAGATGTGAAGATGATTCAACACTTTCTATTATACCACGTTATTTTCCATGTAATAATAGTTGATGATAACTGATAACATGATAAATGGTTGTCTATTGTCTGTTTTCCTAATGTGATAAGACCATTGAGAGCAATAATCTTAATGAGTTATTTAGAAAATGACCCACATATGTTTGGTGAGTGAGTGAATGCATGCATGCATATGTACAGCAAAACACCATCATAGTGTTTAAAAAGAGTTTATGTCTACATTGAATTAAACAATGTGTATTTAGTAGTGGAGAGCCTTGGGACAAGTTGAATAAGTTTCTATATCTGAAGTTGTATATCTAAAACAAAAGTCAGATTGAAGTGATTCTTTCCTCAGAGGGTAATTATAAAGACTAAGCAACATACTTAGTGTGAAATGAATAACTTCTATATTAATGTTTCAAATATTAGAAATTCACATTATCTTTAAGCATTTTATAGGCACATTAAAATTCACATAAAATTTAAATTATATAATATTAATGTTATAAGTATAAATAAGCCTTTGCTCATGTTCACTGCTGGGATGTCTCACTCTTTTATGGTTATACTGTCATCTTTAGAGAGTCAGCTATAGTATCTAATACTGGTCAACATCATTTGTCATAGTGAAGAGCCCAACAGCTGCCTGGCAACTGTACAAGCTCAGACTTGCTTCTTGTCCCATGAGCCAAGAGTTAGAATTACCTCGCTGTATGCATTTGGCTGGAACAGAGTAGTGACTGTTTAAACCTTTGTAGTGTTCCTTGCTTGCCAGTTGTGGTCCTTTGACCACAGGGAGCCACACTTCATGTTAGGTGCACTCAGTTGGGATTCTCCGTAATATGACATTTGTTCTGTGGACCATAGGCAGGCTTTCTTCTCTAGAACTTTCGGATTCTTCTTAGATTTTGATACTTAGTATATAAAGTAGGGTAATGTATACAATATTCCCAGAAGTAGAAAATAGATATTCCAGAGAAAAATGTCCCTTTTGTTTGAGTGTTTACTTATTCTATTTTAATGGAGCTTAACAAAAGGCCCCAAATAATCCCTTTCTACTTATGAATGAGTAAAAGACTCAAGTATCCAATCTTATTGTAGCTGTTCAGTGTGCATAGGAAAATGTTTATATCAAATTTATAGAAATTTGAAGGGCTGTTTCTCTTCATGTTAATAAAATAGTTCTTTAAATCAATTTACAGGTGTATGGCACCTGGTATATACCATATCAAGAGAAATAAGATATTGTGTGCTCAGTTTATCTCAACTGTACATTTCTTTACGTTCCACGAGAATGTGTTAACTTTTCATGGGATATTTCCAACATTTGGCAGGAGATATGATTATTGACTTTTTAACAGTTGGCTTTGAACCACTTAAAATTTCTAGGTATTTTACAGCATTTCCAAGTTCTGTCTAATGTTTGGCTGTTGGTCTCTGCGTCTGTTTCCTTAATCTGCTGGGAGAAGCCTCTCAGAGGACAGTAATGACAGGTTCCTGTTTCAGACCCCAGACAAGGGGCTTAGGTGCATATCAAGGTAGAACTAGCCTCTAGGTTCTCCCAGTATCCCTCAGACCAAGCAACCCCTCTACCCTGAGCTTTCCAGCCAAGGGCTTCCCCCTAGAGGCTCTTTCCTATATAATTAAGACATTTTAGTTTCTCTTTCTTCTTCCCCCTTTACCTTCTGTCCAGGAGCACTCACTCTCTCTCTTTCTCTTCCCTCTCCCTTCATTCTCCTTTCCTATGGTGACTTCCCTAGTCTCCTTCATTTGGGCAAGTTCACTTGCCCACCTGAGAGTGGTTTCCATATATAATATTCCATATATATATGTATATATATATATATATATATATATATATATATATATATATATATATATATATACATATATATGAACTGACTCATTTCAAGAGCAAAGAAATAATTTGTCAGCTCCTGTCTCTGCAAGTATAAGAGAATATTATTAATATTGTCGGGGGTAGGCTCTATCTCACGGCATTGGTCTCAAGTTGGGCTAGTAACTGACTGGCTACTCTGCTCCCATTTTATCCCTGGCTATCTTGTACTCAGGACAAATGGATTGGGGAGGAAGGATTAAAGTAGCCATAGGGATAAAGGGCAGCACACAAAAAAAGTTTTTAAGAGTAAAAAAGAAAAAGTTATACAAAGCATATAATTCATCCAAATAAATATGTACATTTAAAAGAAACAGACATAGAGAAACATAACAGTGAGTTGTGAAGAAAGCTTAATTAGTGAAGTGCTTGGCTTGTGTGCCTGAGAAGATGGGTCAATACTCTTCTGAGGTAACAGAAAAGTCCGATGTTGTGGCAGCTGCTTATAATCTCAGCATTGAAGAGGAGACAGGTGGATCGCTGGAGCTCTTTGGCCAACCTGATCGAAGCAGGGAGTTTCAACCAGTGAGTAAACCTTTAAGAAAATGAGTCAACCCATTGATTTGAAATAAGTGCTACAGTGCTATTGGCACAATATAATAAGAAGTACGATAACATTATTGCTGTGTTCAATGCCCTCCAGTGAAAAGCCCTGTGGTATTACTATGTATGACTAAATAAATTGCTTTAAATTAAAAAATTACAGTTATTAATTTCCAAATCTGTGGAACAATGATGACAGCATCTAGTATGACTGGGACCTTTAAATAGTGAAACGTGAGTAATGTTTTGAGGAGTGTATTCAAACAGTAAGGAGTAAGAAGTTAGCATGTATACCAGGATTTTATAAAATGTTACACTGTTTTACTTATTTATGGAATTACTGGTTTGATTCTTATATTTATACATGTTTGCATGTATGAAGGGGGTGAATGTGGTGTGTGTGTGTGTGTGTGTGTGTGTGTGTGTGTGTATGTAGGTCAAACACAAATGTTGGGCAGAGGTTTTCCTTAGTAACGATTTTACTATTCAAGACAGGGGGCCACTCATTTGGCTAGACTCAATGATTTAGGAACTCCAGAAATCTGTTTCTGCTTCTCTATGCTAGGATTATAAACACATGCCATGCCTTGCTTTTCCATGGCCGCTGAAGATCAAGCCAAACAAGCAGGTTTGTATATCAAGAACCTTCCTGAATCATCTCTTCAGACTCCGTTATTTAGTGTAAACATAACTGTCATCTTTAGAACCATCCTTACTCCAGTAGTTAGGAACATTCTCTGTTTCCCCACCATATGAATAGAACAAGAAAACAATAGAAACAAGAAAAATGTCTAAAGCAGGAAATATATGGAATCACAAGTATAAGCAAGGCAAATATCATGAATTTGATAAATGAAGAAATTCCATAACTGGAGTATTACAAATAGCACACAGGCCGATAGCAAGACTGTTGAACTTCATGTTTACATTTAGGTTTACACAGTACAGGGAGGCAAACTCCCTCATCCTATGTAGCAGTGAAGAAGTCAGCCTTTATATTTCATGATAGAATTTCAAAGGAAAAGGAAGAAAATTATATGTACATATAGAAACGGGGAAGTAGTTACATACCTTGGTGTGAAATTTTTATAGATATATTTATTATTTGGTATATTTTAGATATTTTCCATGAAGGGAAAAAAAGTTGAGCTTTTGCTTTTAATTTCATCCTTACAGTAAACATCTGTTCCTTCCAGGCCAGTTTCCCAAATGTCCCTGCTCCCTGTTGTCTTCCTCACTCCCTTTCATTGCCTCCTACCCAGTATGCAGGATCCTTCCACTATCCCTGCCTCCCCCACAAACATGCTCTGACAACCCCAGCCTACTCTGTTCTTATTCTTTTCTGATATCGCATTGCCCCTGTTGCCTGTGTCACAAAATTAGGCATTTAATTACACATTGCCTTGAGTTGCTTTCTAGTTTTGGCTACCCTCTTTTCCATACTAGATCATGAGTCCTGAGAAAAGATCCAGTTTTCAGGGGTTTTTATGTCTTTGTAGAAAAGATAATATCATAACTATATTCAGAGGAAAAAATGAACTTATTACATAATTCTTCTGGGTTCATCACAACTTTTAAAAGAAGGATATTGAAGAAAGGTAAAGACTGTGAGCACCAGAGATTCCTAGATGATTTACTCAAAAATACATCATGCAATGCACCTGGGCTCTGACAGCTACAAAGTAATCTTTCTGGCAGAGTGAAGAGCAGAGGCAAATTAAAAGTCTATTCTTAATAGCAACCACACTCTTAGAGCTTAGAGTTGCCCATCACCATCTATAAAATAGGTTAGTTAAGAAAGATTGGAGTTTTACTCGACTACTTACTTAAGTTTTTGTTACACTAGCCTTTTGATTTTCACTATCCTCAGTAGAGTAATTAAAAGGACTAAAATATTCATTCTGCAGGTGTCATGTTTTGTTCATGTGAGTCTAGATCCTAAAGAGTTCATTCTGGAGGTGATATCTTTACCTCATTATATAGCTGGACCCACACAAATCTATGAAAAGTTTCTGTTTAGGAATTGTATGTTTCCTTGATAAATCCCTTTTAAAAAACTGTTTTAAAAGTAAACATCCTTGAGAAAGTTTACTTAGGTCCACAAACTTGCCTGCTATCCACTTCAGCCTTCTGCCTTTTAGGTAGAGACTTTGACCATCACATATAAATAACTTGTTTTCACAGGTTTCTTTTGAATACGTTAATTTACTAATTAGTGATTTCACTGCCTACTTTTCACTCAACTATCTGCTAGTGTTTGAATACACTCCTCCAAACATTACTCACACGTTTCACTATTGGAGGGTCCCAGTTAAGCTCCATCACTAGTCGTGTGAATCAGCAAATTCAAAAACTTCTAAGGACCCGTCTCAGTTAGGGTTTCACTGCTGTGAACAGACACCATGACCAAGGCAACTCTTATAAAAACATTTAGTTGGGGCAGGCTTACAGGTTCAGAGTTTCACTCATCCAGTATCATCAAGGTGGGAACATGGCAGTGTTCAAGCAGGCATGGTGCAGGAGGAGCTGAGAGTTCTACATCTTCATATGAAGGCTAATAGTGGAAGACTAACTTCCAGGTGCTATCAGTAGGGTCTGAAAGACCATGCCCATAGTGACACACCTACTTCAACAAGGACACACCTCCTAGTAGTGCCATGAATATACAAACTGTCACAGGACCCTAATTTCTTGCTGCATTAATGGAAAGAGCAACCTGCTTCTCAGAGTTCCTGAAAGAATGAATTAGTATATATAATGAATGTAACAAACATACTTGAGAAAAACAAAAAGATTATGGGGTACAAATTGCCTTTTGGGGAAAGTAATTTTGTTTTATTATATAATATTGCTCTACATTATAATTATCACCATTATGAAGCTCATATTTTATGGGAGGCACAGATTATTATTTGAAATGTAATAGAGTTTTAAGTAGCTTGTAGCTGATATTAGTGCAAAAGAATATACTACAGAAGTCTTCGGTACCACAACTGTACCTATAAAAGAGAAGATTCACAGAATTCGCTTGTGGATCCTTAAAGGATCGTTGAATGAATGTCTTGATGCATTTCAAAGCTCTTATGAAAGTGGGTTAACATTAAACATTACTGATGTGTAGTGTTGTGTCTGTGATCATTTCAACTCCTACAAAATTTTTCATAAACCTGTTTAAATATCATTTTACTGCCTTTCTAAACAATAGCTCTATTCCAAAGGACTACTAGAGATAGTATTTCTATAACTTTTCTGTACTTTGTACTTTAGTTTTCTAAATTCTTCTCTAATATATTACATCCCAACTACAGTGCCCTACCATCTCCTAAACCCATCCACCAAAGTCTCCCCTCCGAAAAGAGCTGGCCTCCCAGGGCCATAAACCAAATAGGGCATAACAAGTCCAATAAGACCAGGCACATACCACCACATCAAGGCTGGACAAAGCAACCCAGTAGGAGGAAAAGGGTTTCATGAGTAGGCAAAAGAGTGAGGGACAGGCTCTGCTCCCACTGTTAGGATTTCCACAATAATATCAAGCCAAGGGCCTAAGTTCCTGATCTCTGCTAGTTCTCATGGGGCCAAGTCAGCTATTTCTATGGGCCATGTTCTCCTGGCATGTCCCTGACCCCTCTGGTTCCTCTGATCCTTCCTCTGCTCCTCTTCAGGACTCCCCCGGCTATACTTAATGTTTGTCTGTGGTATTCTGCATCTCCTCCCATCAGTTGCTGGATGAAGTCGCTCTCATCTCTCTGATGAAAATTCTACTAGGCTCCAGGTCCAGTACATGCCACAGGCCAGACAAACCGAAGGTTGAAGGTTTTTATCACTGGGTTAGCTTCCCAAGTTCTCCACTGAGGCCTTGCATAGTTACAGGAAACAGTGGTTCAGGCCCTGTGTCCCTCATGACCAGGAGTCTTTGCTAGGGTTACGCCTATGGATTCTATGGTATTCCCATAAGGCTAGGTTTTCACCTTGTCCTCAACTTTTTCCAACTCCAGTTGTTAGTAACCTTGTTTTTATATAACAACTTTGGGTATGGTAACTATTAAAACACAAGCTATGGCATGGAGTTGTTTGAATGTGTTTGACTGTTTATTTTTATCTCTCTTAATTAGGTCCTACCCATAGAGTCTGGGTCAATGTTTTTTATAGTGCTAATTGCAGGATAAATACATTTTGAATGTGCTAATGTTGAATTCAACTTGCACGAATTTCATGAAACATACTAAATCACCCACCATTCAGTCAAGCAACTAGAATCAATCAAAACCCCAAAGACAGTCATTTCAGTTGCAGCAAAGACTCTTTACAAGTATTTAGTGGGATTCAGTTACTTTCCACTTGCTTTCTTGAATTCAATACAAACTTAAGTCACGTGTCAATACAGTCTGCCTTTTAGATTACTAGATGAGGATTTTTCACACAGTCAGCTCTGAAGGTTATCTCTGATTAAAAACACGGTGAACTACAGGGAATAAATCTCAGTGCTGTGTACATAAAAAAATACAGCTAACATTTCTGATATTCTGAACTGCCCAGTTATGTTATGGTACGTTGTTGCCAAGTGTTAGCTTTAAAAATAGGTTTTCTATGACAAGAACCAGCTAATTACTCCTTCACAAATGGGATGGAGATAAAAGCAAACATATAATTTACACATAATTCAGTGTTTTACATTTTAATATTAATATGCTCATGGGGGCATGGTTCTTCTTTTGTATATGTTACTGTTAGTCACATACTATTATTGTTGTGAGATCAATAGCACTTGGTATAATGAATGAAATCCAATTAAGGCCAAATTTCATTAATTTATATTTTGAAAATAGTCTACAAATAAATAGTCCTCAAGTTTTTTGGTTTGTTGAGAATTATAGAAGTAAAGTTGCTCATTGTCAAAGAGTCTTGCAAAGAATGTAATCCCTTCCTGTTTGTTCTAATAAGAAAGCAATCTGCTTTTAATCATCGTTATGAAAATTTGTATACACCGAGGGAGCCACAATTTAGTTAAGCAGATCTCTGAATCTGTACAGCAATATAGCAGTAATTAAGAAATTTTACACACAAATAGAAACATACCTGGCTTGTGCATTAAGATATTGAGAATAGTTGTTCAAAGGACTGCTGATTTTGCCACCTTCAAAGCTCAGTGTCTACTGAAAAGATAAATCTTCATTTCTGATGTTGTTAATTCTACATTTGAAGGCTTATTCTCTGTTGGAAAAGCAGATTGATCTGGAATTCCAGGCCTATCACACCACTCTCTTTAGTGGATCTGAATTGGTCATGCTGATGAAGACATTCACTTTCCGAGATTTGTTTTGTATTTGACATGTGTGATTTCTTTTTAATTTCTCCTTTGCTGTGTCAGGGGAAACTTTGGTGATTTTTTTTCTCAGGCTGATGTTTTAAGTAAGTATTTAAAGAAAACCAAGAGTTAATTATTTATCCAGACACATGAGAATCTCCTAAGACTCCACAACTTCCATTTGAAAATGCATTAGGCAAACACTTCCGTTTCCCCTGGATGGTGTCATTAGAGCATTCAAGCAAAGTAAGCAACTAGGAGCAAAAATTCCCTAGAGACGGCCCAGAAAGACACTGATGCAACCTTTGTTTCACATTTTAAGGAGATATATGATGCCAAATGAGCCCTTATTAAGAGAGCATTTTATTGATTATGAGTTATGATGATCTTAAGCACTCTGACATGTGAACCCAACAATTTACTCTAGTACAGCAATATAGCAGGCATCCGTCTCAGAGTAGACTCGCTTCCTCTTTTCCAAGATGCTCGAGGATTTACTATGTCTGGGGCAAGAGGCAGAAGTAGGAAAGATGATTACATAAGGGCATTATCAGAAATTATGAACAGTGGGTAAGTCTGTATTACTAATGAAATTAGAGGTGGGGGTGGCCCTGAATCTGGTCTTTGTTAGGAGAATATGTTCATAATAGCCATCTGTGTTCACTGAAGAACTCTGAGTAGTGACTGTGGAGAACTCATACACTTGACATTAGGCATTGTGTGTGTGTGTGTGTGTGTGTGTGTGTGTCTATATAGCATATCATATTAAAGTAATTCAAGTGGGTATAGGTGATGATTTTGTTGGTTCCATAATAAAGGTAGAAGCAAAATATATATTGAGAATGTTCTTAAGCTTATAATCATTATTGAAGAGTTATGGTCTTCATTTGCCTATCTTTCTCTCTATTTCGCATTCACACATGCCCCCAGACAAGAAGAATTATGAGTAGACTGTCCTCTGGCAGTATACTGTTCTGAGTTCCAAAAGCACGGATACCCAGGTCTTACATCCTGGCAGCTGTAACAATGATTACCTTATTCCCAGGGAATGTCTCTGAATCTGTAGTGAGACACTGTGATAGAGCAGTTACCCTGCATTGCCCAGGTGGAGCCTTGAGGCAGCCATGTGTTATGTATAGGAACAAAGGAGAGATGGATTCTCTGCCTCCAAACCAACAGTGTAACAATGGAGGCAGAAGACAGATGGCACCAAGAGTCTACAAAACAAAAAACAAAACAAAACAAAAACTCAAAGCAGCCATTAGCTAGACTGTCTCCACACAGTTTTGCAAGGAAATGTGACCTTGCTGGCACTTTGATCACAGCCTTCCAACTTCAGAAGCTGTGAGAGAATAAATTTCTGTTGTTTTAAGGGAGCGTATCTGTAGTAATTTGTTGCAATGACCACAGGAAACTAATGCAAGTCCTTTCTTTAAAGTCCTGAAATTGGTAGCAAGGGAAATTACAGTGTAACAGTGTTCCAGTTCACCTCTTGCTCTGTAAAATTAGAGGAAATACAGATTAAACTGTGGGAAATATGAGGGCATTTTATTTTTGCATGAGCTACAAAGCTCTTGAGAGTCATGCAGTCTATCATTATCCTTCTTCTGGTCTCCCCAGATAATCTTCTGATTACTGGAATACAGTCCACAATCAATAAGGCATTTTTGAACAAGTCAACCTGACTTCACAATTCATGTAGCAAGACTTGGTCATTTTATGGAAAAATAAAAGGACATGTATCTCTAGAGACATGCTACAATTCATACCTGGATCGTCAGTTCTGTTCTAATTGTAGTTTGGATGGTACTTTAACTGTACCAGTGCATTGTAACTAGCTAGCCTTTCTGCAAGTTGCAGACAAGAAAAGTTGATGGTGCATGATGTGGGAGATTCAGATGTTTCACAGTGTTAGTCACCAAATATGAACTCACGTGAAGGGTTTCAATACATGAAATTGGATCTCTTTTATTTTCCCCCAGATATAAGGGCAAGAGTAATACTAAGGCCATAGATAAATCCACAGGCATTACTCAGGCCGTGGACAACATTTTCTGTAGTAGTTGGAATACAGAAAGATAAAAGACACAGGGAAAGCCAAGAACTTCTGAAGCCTAATCCTACCACACGTCTCTATCCTCATCTGTTCTTCCTTAGAACAGGAAACTATGGCAGCTTTCTTGTATTGTCCTAACTGGCATCTTTCCTTGCAAGCCTGAATTTCACTCTCATCTTATTTCATCCACAATGATCCCTTTGTATCCAAACTTGATCCCGCCACCAAGGATCAAAAACCTCATTCATGTTGTCTCTATTGGGACACATACATAATCCTTCTTGCTTTGTGAACCCCTGATAGAATTCCTCAAATATATTAGTATTGTATTTGTTACTGAATATCTTACTACCACCTGTATGTTAAAGGTTTGGTCCCAGGTCCAGGGCATTTTGGGGAAGTGGTAAAATCTTCAGGGAGTTGGACCTCAAGGATGAATGTTAGGTCATCAAGTTGTTCTTTTGAGGCTGGTCCCCAGGCTCCTCAACCCTTCTACTATCTTTTCTATTTCCAAATTGCCATGATATAAATAATTATTTTCTACAACACATCCCTACCATATGCCTCTGTGGTGTCAGAGGCCAAAATCAAGAGCACAAAACAAGTAGAGATGGAAATCTCTGAAATGTGAATCAGAATAAAGCTTTCTTCCTGGACAATTTGATTGTTGCATACAGTTTGTCTTTGCTATGAGAAAGTAACTTAAGGGAGGAAGGGTTTGGCTTATTCTGCCTTAGAGTTTCAGAGAGATACACTCCACCCTGGTGGAGGTGACATAACTGAGAGCAGGAAAAGTATGGTGTTGGGATCAAGATACTGTGTGGTGACAGTTTATCTGGGAAGTAGAGTAAGCTAGATATGGGGCCATGCTATAAAGTCTCAAGGCCCATCCACAGTGACCCATGTCCCCCAGTGACTTTCACTGCCTAAAGGGTCTATAGCCTTCCAAAGCAGAGACACTGTCTAGAGAATAAGAGTTCTAATGGCTGAGCCCATGAGGACACAGTCACAGCAGCCAACCAGCTTCCTTTAGCTGTAAAAGTCTTGAAGTTGAGGCTTTCCTTTGTGCTTCCAGATGCTTCCCATCTTTTAATTTAGGGCATAGACTTCCTAAGAGCACGGAGAAATTCTGTGATCTTTTCCTTGTTGAGCAGTAGCTCTCCAATCAGACTCCTCACACTGCTTTCAAATACAGAGCGGTTTCCAGTTCCTCCCAGTACTCAGCTCCTTTTCTCATTAGAAACAAACCTGTGCATTTGTCTGTGGGACAATAAGCTTTGTTTGCTGAGCTTTATGCTCCAGAAAAGTGCCTACAACAATAATATTATCACTATACTGCAGAGTACAGCATACATTGGAGTGATAAATAATTATTAGATTAGATGATATATTTTGCTGAAATAAGGCCTGGAAATAACAAGATTAGGCACAAGCCTGTAGCTAAAAAGGAAAAAGAGATGGTTCCCAAAGTCAGGAGAGTAACTGATATATGTAGACTCCTAAAGAATTTGTATAAAGAACAGTAAACTTCTGATGCACTGCTACTATTCAGTTTTTTTCTTCAGATACTGTTAAGTCACTTTTAAGGATTATCTTTTCAATAAAATGATTTTCAATAAAATGATTTGATAACTCTGAGAATAGATCTTTTCCTATTTGAGGCCTCAGGATCCTTCCTTCATTTCATTTTCAAAATTAATCTTATATTCAATGAAGCATGTACTATGTGTGGGTGAATTCATGAGGGACATATATTTTCTACAAACATGTTAGTGAGAAAAAGGCCTATAATGACAGAAAACACTACTCCTCTAAGTGCATAAAGTGTATGGAACTTAAAATAGAATGTTTTTAATAAAAGGAACAATTACATCTCATAGTTTGATGAATGAAAATCAATTTTATTTTGATACATGAAATCTTGTGAGAGATAATTTCATACAGAGGCAAATAGTACTTCTTAATATCCTTAGGGACTCTGCTCAATCAATTTCCAACTTTGTATTTCTAGGTCATAGTTTGTGTTGAATTAGGGCAATGGCTATCTCTATGTCTTTGAATTTTGCCCACCCACCAGTGGTATGTATTAATTCTTGTCACTCATGAATCTCTTTATTGATTCAGCATTTATCGAGGGAATTTTGTATAATAAATCTTGTGCTAGGGTGTAGATATTAAAAGATGGTTAACTTGAGGGTTAATATATGTCAAGAAATAAAATCTGTTCTGGATGCTTAAATTGTGAAAAATATGATATTGGTTTGGTTATGTGGTAAAGACATGGGTAAATATTGAATTTTTTCTTAATTTTCCAAAAAAGTAAGGAGAAAGTGATATAAAAATTTCATAGCTAATACAAAGAAAGATGAAAGACTAAATTCAGAACTCCCAAAGCTTCTAAATCGGACATTGTTTCTGGCATGCCATGCCATTCATTTTTATGTACAGCACCTCATTTTGTCCTCATGACCTTGTGCCCTACTCAGTTTGAACTACCCTGGTAAACTGTGCAGACTAGATATGTGTGAGCTTCTTATGGTTGTGGATGGCTCCTAGTCTGTGATCTGTGTATACAATCTGATTGTATTGTATACAATCAGGTATGAGCTGCATCTACTATGTTGGTTGGATTGAGAACAGACTTCATTAACCTTTTCATGGTAGGAAGGAAGCAAGGGCACACTTTTTTGGTACTTATACAAACATTGGCATCTCTGTCCTACAGCTTGTACCCTTATGACTTTATAGCCTTTCACTTCTTAATGAAATCATAATCAATGCTTTTTCTTTTCAATTTACAAATTACTTTCTGACTGATAAATTTTTTTGACTGGCTAACATGGTTTAGTGTGTCCTAGATACCAGGCTCAGAACTAGAGGGCATAATGGTCTCACTTCTAGATATTAGCCTTGCTCTTAGTATGGTTGAATTCCCTCTTGCTAATTTCCCATTCTTCATTTGAGTTGTTTGTTTCATCACTGGATTGTGACTTATTGAACTTAAAGCAATATCGTTATTATAGTCTCACAACTTGGAGTCCCTTCAGTCTCAGAGGAAACCCTAGACTAGAACTTCAGAGCAATCCTTGAACTGCTGAGATTTCAAATACACTGAATATTGTCGTAGGAATAGGAGCTTTGGAGGTCAGAAATTTGGTTTTGGCACTCAAATCTGCCACAAACTTATGTGCAGAGGGCTTGTTCTCTAGTTGATAGTTTACTAAGAGGCCCAGAAAGTAGTTAGAAGAAGTCAGATGGTTGTACTGGGTCCTTCAAAGAGTATTGGGACCTCGCCCTGTTCCTTACGCAGTTATGTCGTGAGCCTCTGCCTTTCTCTTCTGCCTCAGCAAAGCACAAGGTACTGGGGTTGTGACCACGGACACAAAATTTGGCAACTATGATCCAAAGCAAATCTTTTGTCCTCTCATATGATAATCTCAAGTGTTTTATCACTGCAATAGAAAGCTGACAACCACCGTAGGTCCTGGGCCCACAGACAAGTTTTCTTATAGTTACTTTACTTTTCTGTCATCCTTGACCACACGCTTCTTGTAGATAGCCTGGCAATGTTGTACCTCAGAAGCAAGGGTATCTAAGATGCTGCAGGGGTGTGGTTTCTTCTTTCTTAGTTTTAGCAGCTCAATATATACCCAATAAAGTGTGGTTTTAGTAGTGGCAGAGAGCGTGTAAGACCTCTGGAAATGTCCCAAGGCAGTACCAGCTTACAATCTGGAAATAGTGGAATGCGTAGCAGCTATCAATATACAATGAAAAATACTATTATAAATGTACAGATTAAAAATTATGGGAGCCCTTGGGAGTACATATGCAGAGACACTACAGCCCATCACTCAAAGATGTACAATCACTTCCCAGAGAGACAGTATAGCTTGGAAAGAATTCTATCCATAATGATAAATAATTTAAAAGGCTATAAGTATATATTTATAGAAATGCACTGCTACGTTAAAAATTTTCTTTCTGTGATGGAAATTACTTCTGAGACCTTTGTAAATTTTTAAAGGCCTAAATAAACAATACTTTTAAAAATATGCTCTCTAGTGTGTACCTACTTCATAATTAGTATGCTGTATATGGTGCTTGAGGTTCAGATATACGTGGAGTAAAATATTCAGGAAAATATGTTATATCCTAATGACTCTTAATTATCAAAATGTGACAACTTGTATTTCAATAATAAATGTGTTCAGTCTAATTTTTCACCTGATTTAAATGACAAAACGAGCTGAATGCAAAATGCTTCTCTAATTAGAAAAGCAATTGAACATATATTAACACTGTGTCCTAAAATGACAAATAGGAAATTCATTATAGCCAACATCTGCATATCCAATGGACTCATTTTGACCCCACTCTTTGTAATCTCACTAAGAATAATACAGAAAAAAATCCTGAGAATTCAATTATTTGGTCAAAGATCAAATGCACACATTTCTGTATACGTCCCAAATTATTAGGGAAGTATTTTATGAAGAATACAGTTTTTTTTTTTTTTTTTTTTTTTTTTTTTTTTTTTTGGTTTTTTCGAGACAGGGTTTCTCTGTATAGCCCCGGCTGTCCTGGAACTCACTTTGTAGATCAGGCTGACCTTGAACTCAGAAATCCACCACACTTGGCCGAAGAATACAATTCTATTACTTAGAAAATAAGAAAATGCATCAAAACACATCAGATGAGAATGGAGGAGATAACACAAAGATTAAAATAAAAAAACCTTGATAAATAGTTTTTAAATTTTTGTGTTTAAACTGGTTGTAGAAGTTTTGAAACTTAATTTTAAAAATAAAAGAACAATACCAGCTCAAACTAAACAGTTATGTGTGCTTTAAAGGAACAATCCTGTTTTGCCTCATAGAAGAACACAAAACAAAGGCATTGCCACCTTTCTGTATCTGTAGTAGAGACATAGAAGGAAAGGGAATAGTAATGTTTAACTTGATTACGTATTAATATTGAAATTGTATAAGGCATAAATGGCAGCAGATAAGGAGACTGCTTGGTAAGGCTCAGGAGAATGGTTGGAGAAGATTTGAGAGAACATTCATAGGAGATATTATGCAAAGGAAAATGTCAGATTCAGAATGAGGATTTGGTCAAGGACAGACATCTATTCTCCAAGACATTAAGGAGTACCAGTGTTTGGTATGCACACCTCTAATGGACTAGTCCCTACAGATTATGAGTGTGTAAGACCTTAGTTATCTTATAAAAGATTATGCAACTTCAACCTGTTCTTTCTTTGAGTACTTGCTAATGGGGATCTTCAGTGTCCTTTGAGGAAACATCTGTACAGTAAAGAATTACTATGGGGATGTTAAGTGGGGAGGAACTGAATCCTCCTTCCAACAGCTTGTACCAGTGGGTAATGGTATAGAAGAAATGGGCAAAGGTGCTGTAATTTGTTTGAATTAAAAAAAAAAAAGTAACTGCCAGACAGAGGATTAGAAAACAGAGAGCCAGTACATGACAGTACCTCTCAGATGAAGAGATACATTGAACATGTATTGAACAGGCAACTTTGTGAAGCATAATAGAAAAATGGAATAATGTAATTCACAAACTGGGTATGAAAGCAGCAATGTGGGCAAAGTGGGGACTTTTAAAATACTATAGTTTGGAAAATATGGAAAATAGACAGACATGATGGCAGGGAGATTAGATAAAATGAAGACTAGACCTAATTAACTTGGGAAGGCCTATGTGCACATGAATAAAGGCATATTATGTATGATCACCTATGTCAAGGAAAGTACCAAGAGACAAATGAAAGGTTCTGAGGAATTGGATGAGAAGTTCAGCATCTCTGTCCAGGATCTAAAATGATTTCTAAAGTAGTTTTAGTCTACCAGCAAATCCTCAAAAATGTTCTCTTTTTAATTTGATAATGTTCATATTACTCTCCTCCTGGAAAAAAACCGTGATAACATAAATTTCTTTATTCCACGTAATTATTTTCATGCCCAGATTATGTTAAACCTAACATATATTTTATAACATAAACCATTTTTTTAGAGGAAGTGTCAATTAAATAAAATTCAGTCACCAGTTAATTTAAAATATCAATGAAGTGAAAATTCTATACTTGGGGTAACACTTAAATATAAACTTTCTTACTGTGTACTTAACTTCATTTTATGTAAGAAATTATTCTAGTCTAAGAATTAGCATTTTGTCCATTTTCCTCTTATGGATAAAAACTATAAAGGGATATGCTGGTTACTTACTGTTTTGGTAACTCTCTTTTCTTATAAGACACTGAAACAAATAAGCTAGTCTTTCCAGAAAGCTATGAGAACTCTGATGCTGAAGGCATTGTTTTTGAACAGCTCTGTACATATTCACAGCTGCTTAGCTGTAACACAGCCCTGCCTCAAATGGCCAAGAAAATTCAGCATACACTGAGAAACAAAAATCCCCAAGAAAGCAACAGAAGGGAAATTGGACAAATCCTAATACATAATGTATGTATCACAGGATCCTGTTGCATGCCGTTAGACATCTGAATACAGCGCTCAGCTTATCCTTGGATTTCACTGAAATAAAATTAAAAACCCACACACTGTCTGCAGAGACATGAATTTACCATACACAGAAGTGCCCAAGGGGATTTATGACAGAAGGATGATGATGGCCAGAGACTGATTGTCTAGACTACCAGTCATTAATTGGTACTAGGCTTCCACTGACTCCTTTCAGCCTGCTCATAGTTTAATGACTTGCAGGTCCATCTTTGCTGTACTTCAGCTGCATAGCACAGGGGAAACAAAGGCCATTCTAGCAATCAGTATGTTGCTGACGTATAAATATCTTATTTAACTTGTGCCTATTTACATCTTCCATAAGGTGCGATTAGATTTTGCTTTCGAACACACTTGAATTTTTCCAATGCACATACAGCATTTTTGAATACTACCCAGACCTCTGACTTGCATTTTCCATGTGGCTATGTGTTTCCATTACCGGTTTTCTCACTTGAGAGGCAACCATGATGCTCATGCTCTAACCAAGTCACATGCAAAGCATTAAAGCTGAGTTAATTTCAAATTTATTTTATTTTCTGAATGTTGAAGATGAAGTTAGTCATATTTCAC
Organism: Mus pahari; assembly: GCF_900095145.1. Lineage (NCBI taxonomy): Eukaryota > Metazoa > Chordata > Mammalia > Rodentia > Muridae > Mus > Mus pahari. The sequence goes on from NC_034602.1 coordinate 41,051,366, forward strand.
ATTTGTGAAATAATTAGGTGCATGCATTTGTAAGGATGCTTGTCATCCCACTGATATGTTCTTGTGTCATGTAAAATTATTTCCGAGATGAGTCGGCAATGGCAAAATAGGTTGCACACTGTCCATAAAGCTTCTGGCACTTTCCACACAACCAAAAGACACCAAATGCTCAAACTTTAAATGAACAAAATCTATTATACCAAGAAAAATATTATGTCTTAAAAATGTATATAGAAAGGTAATATATGATGTCATTAAACCACACTACTCCAAAATATTGCCTAATAAAATTTAAACACATTCCCATACCAATGTATACACACAACTTTTGCAAGTAATTTTACTAATAATTGTCAAAAAAATGGAAACTGAACTCACAACATGTCATATAACCAAACACTTGAACACTAGTCAGCAATAAACAAGAAGAGCCCTATAAACCTGGGAATCTGGCTCCATAGCAGAGTATATTTCTAGCAAGCTCAAGACTGTATGTTCAGCACTAAGCACCAAGGTACACATGTACACACACACACACACACACACACACACACACACACACACACACACACACACACCAGAGATTTCTCTTGCAAGATCCAAGTACTTACTCATGTCACAACATGAATGGGTTTCAAAAAACCATATGCTCTTCGACTGAAGCACCTGTTAGTAGTTATACCATCCCCCCAAAGAAATTATTGTTCTCCAGCCAAGAGCTACTTAACAAAAAAGGTCTAGTGTTGATATACGTTATCTATGCAGGGATTTTGGCTGGCTATATCCTGTATAGATAATTATAGCTCTTGTAAGTTCACAAGTGCAATAGCCATATCTTATTTCAATGACAGCCTTTGATAGCACTCTTCCATCCTTTGGCTCTTAGATTGCGTTTTGATTCCATTCTGAGATGTTATCTGAGTATTAACTGAACTGACTAGGTTATCAGAATAAGAAGAAAGAAGGAGGAACAGGGGGAGAAGGAAAGCAAGAAGGGGAGGGAAGGAAAGGGAAGGAGAAGGAGGAAGAGGAGGAAGAAGAGGAGGAGGAGGAGGAAGAGGAGGAGGAGGAG
>NC_034602.1:41052558-41056583 GCF_900095145.1 Mus pahari
GAGGAGGAGGAGGAGGAGGAGGAAGAGAGACTATGACATGATGTTAGGAGGGGACATGTTGGGAGCATAGAGAAAGAATTGGAGAGACAAATGTGGTGGAGATATGATCATATTCCATTGCCTACATATATGAAATTCTGAAAAATCCCATCCTCCTCCTAGACGCCCAAAATAAAAGAATGTATTTTGTATGATCCAACTGGTTTCCTCTGACTGGAGAAGGCATGAGGATAAAAATACCAAATGCACAGGGCACTTCTTTTGGAGGTTATGTAAATGTCCTATAATTAGCATGGGGTGTCATCTGAATAAATTATGCATTTAAAACATATAAATCTGTGGTTGGCAAGGTGATATTTCAGAAAAGGTGCTTGTGAACAACCTGAGTTTGATTCCTGGAACTCAATATTAGAAGGAGATCCAACTCTCTGAAATTGTCCTCTGACTTAGCCTGGCATCATGGCATGTGTACATGCACATGCATTCATAAAGAAGAAGCAAGTGAATAAATAAGTTCATTTCTGAATTTTATGAGATAGAAGTATATTTCAGCCTTGCTGTTAAAAATCACATGAATACTTCGTGAGCAAACACTGCTAACATCCATAAACTTCATAACCTTACACGAGACACATCACAGAACATGGTCATCTTAAAACTCCTAATTTGAGACTTTCTCTAAGAGATTCTAAGTTTACTTCTCTGCTGAGGAGTTTGATGAAGGAAAATACATAGATAGAGAAGAAAGGAAGCAAGGTGGCACCTGATGGGAGAGCGTGCATTAGTGTGTCTAGGGCACTCTGACCAAAAACATGGACACAGTGATTCATTAAGGACAACTGAGATTTTTCTAGTATCTTGGACAGATATCAGACAAGGTATGTATGTATGTATGTATGTATGTATGTATGTATGTATGTATGTATGTATGTGTATATGTATAGATGTATGTATGTATATATGTATGTATATTTATATGCATCCCAAACACTGCCCTTCACTCCTGGTCCCTCCACTCCAGAGTCCTTCTCCTCTTTCCCCTCCCCTTTGCCTCTGAAAGGGTGTTGTTCTCCGTAGGTATGCCCCTACCCTAGTACATTAAACTCTACATGATTAGTTGCACTCTGTTCCACCCAGGAAGGACTAGGCACCCCTCTGCTACATATGTGCCAGGGCCTTGCTCCATGCTCTTGGTTGCTGGCTCAGTTTCTTAGAGCTCCCAAGGGTCCAAGTGAGTTGACACTGTTAGTCATCCTATGGAATTCCAATCCCCTGCAGAGCCTTTTATCCACCCCTGACTCTTCATAGGGTCCACAACCTTGCCCTAATGCTTGGCTGTGGGTATCTGTATCTGTTTCAGTCAGCTACAGGGTAGAACCTCTCAGAAGACACTTACGCTTGGTTTCTGTCTGTAAGCATAACAGAGTATCATTAGTAGTGTGTCAGAAATTGGTGCTTGCCCATGGGATAAGTCTCAAGTTGGGCAGGTCATTTGTTGACCATTTCTACAGTCTCTGCTCCACCGTTTTCCTGCAATTTTAGACAGGACACATTTTGGATCAAAAGTTTTGAGTGTAGGTTGGTGCTCTTATTACTCCACAGGGGGTCCTGCCTGACTACAGGAGGTGGACTCTTTAGGTTCCATGTCTCCATTGTTATGCATGTTGGCTAAGGTCACCTGCATTGACTCCTGGGAGTTTCCCCCATCCCAGATCTCTGGGACTTCATAGAAACTTCTAGTACCCCCTCCCCAACCCACACACATGCTCAGTAGCTGCAATTTCCATTCTGTCTCTTGGTCCTCTGGACCTTTCTCCTGTCTCTCTCTCGACCTGATCCTGCCTTCCAAATTATCTTCCCCTCCCCTCTCCCAGTCAGTTCTTTCCCTCCCTCCTTCCTCCCTCCCTTTGCATCCTGTGACTATTTTGCTCCCTTCAAGCATCCTCACATGGGCCTTCCTTCTTGGTTAACATTTTTGGGTTTCTGTTCCAAGTTCCATCCATTTCCCCACAAAATTTATAATGTCCTTGTTTTTCAAAGCAGAATAGTATTCCATTGTGTAAAAGAACCACATTTTTTGCATTCCTCATTAGCACGAGGGACATCTGGATTGTTTCCAGTTTCTGGCTGTTACAAATAAAGCTGTAATGAACATAGTAGAATGCATATTGTTATGGAAATATGGAGGAGAATCTTTTGGGTATACGCCCAGGAGTGGAGTAGCTGGGTCTTCAGGTAGATCTATTCCCAATTTTCTGAGAAAATGCCAGATTGATTTCCAGAGTGGTTGTATAAGTTTGCAATCCACCAGCAATGGAGGAGGTTTTTTGTTTTGTTGTTGTTGTTTTGTTTTTTGTTTGTTTGTTTGTTTGTTTGTTTTTTTCAAGACAGTGTTTCTCTGTATAGCCCTGGCTGTCCTGGAACTTACTCTGTAGACCAGGCTGGCCTCAAACTTAGAAATTTGCCTGCCTCTATCTCCCAAGTGCTAAGATTAAAGGCGTGTGCCACCACACCCGGCTTGGAGGAGTGTTCTTGTTTCTTCGCACCCTCACCAACATGTGCTGTCACCTGAGGTTTTGATCTTAGCCATTCTGAATGGTATAAGGTGAAATCTCAGGGTCATTTTGATTTGTGTTTCCCTGATGACTAAGGACTTTGAACATTTCTTTAAGTGCTTCTTAGCTATTCAAGATTCCTCTGTTGAGAATTCTGTTAAGCTCTGTATTCCATTTTTAAAAATTAGGTTATTTGGTGTGTTGGAGTCTAATTTCTTGGGTTCTTATATATTTTATGTATTAGCCCTATGTCTTATGTAGGGTTAGTGAAGATCTTTTCCCAATGTGTGGGCTGCCATTTTGTCCCATTGACAGTGTCCTTTGCCTTACAGAAGCTCTCAGTTTCATTAAGTCCTATTTATCAATTGTTGATCTTACAGCCTGAGCCAATGGTATTGTGTTCAGAAAATTGTCTTTTGTACCAATGTGTTCAAGACTACTTCCTTCTTTCTCTTCTGTTAGATTCAGTGTATCTGGTTTTATGTTGAGGGTTTGATCCATCTGGATTTGGGTTTTGTGAAGGGTGATGAATATGGATCTATTTGCATTCATTTACATGCAGACATCTGGGTAGACCAGCATCATTTGTTGAAGATGTTTTCATTTTTTCGTTGCATGATTTTGGCTTCTTGGTCAAAAAGTATCCATATGTGTGTGTGTTTATTGCTTGGTCTTTGATTCTATTCCATTAATCTAACTGTCTGTTTCTGTACTAGTACTTTGAAGTTTATAATTACTATTTTACTGTAGTACAGCTTGATGTCAGGGATGGTGATCCCTCTAGAAGTTCTTTTATTGTTCAGGATTGTTTTAGTTATCCTTTTGTATTTTTTTTCCATATGAAGTTGAGAATTGCTCTATCAAGGTCTGTAAAAATTGTGTTGGAATTTTAGTGGTAATTGTATTAAATGTGTAGATTGCTTTTAGTACAATGGCCATTTTCACTATATTAATCCTATTAATTTATGAGCATGGGGATCTTTCCATCTTCTGAGGTCTTTTTCAATTTTTTTCTTCAGGGACTTGCCTTGATTAGAGTTATACCAACTTATTTTGTATTATTTATGGCTATTGTGAAGGATGTTGTTTCCCTAATTTCTGTCTCAGTTAGTTTATCATATGTGAAAAAGGCTACTGATTTCTTTGAGTCAATTTTATCTTAGCCACTTTGCTAAAGTTGTTTATAGGCTGTAAGAGCTCTATGGTAAAATTTTGGAGTCACTTATGTATACTATTGTATCATCCACAAATAGTGACTGTTTGACTTCTTCTTTTTCAGTTTGTATCCCTTGATGCACTTTTTGTTGTCCTACTGCTCTAGCTAGAACTTCAAGTACTATATTGAATAAATACAGAGTGGGCAGCCTTGTCTTGTCCCTGATTTTAGTGGGATTACTTCAAGTTTCTCTCCATTTAATTTAATATTGGCTATTGGGTTGCTGTACACTGCTTTTATTAAGTTTAGGTATG
>NC_034602.1:41057881-41109124 GCF_900095145.1 Mus pahari
ATAGCTTGAGTATTGCTATGATGATCTCATAGAATTCGGCACCAAAACCATCTGGCCTTGCTTTTTTTTTTTTTTTTTTTTTTTTTTTTAATTGGGAGACTTCTAATGACTGTTTCTATTTCCTTAGAGGTGACAGGTCTGTTTCAATAGTTTACTTGATCTTGATCTAACTTTGGTAAGTTGTATCTGTCTAGAAAAAGCATCCATTTTGTTTACATTTTCTTGTTCTGTGGAGTATAGGCTTTGAAGTAATACCTAATGATTTATTTCAATTTCTTCCGTTTTTGTTGTTATAGCTCATTTCAATTCTGAGTTTGTTAATTTAGATACTGTCTCTGGTACTTAATTATAATTTTTCAAAAGGATAACTGTAGTGGTTTGCATATCAATGATCCACATAAATTCATACATTTATGGTCCTCTTGGAGTAAGTGTGACATTGTTGCGAATAATGTGTCACTGGAGATAGGCTTAGGGGTTTCAAGAGCCCATACCAGGCCCAGTCTATTGGTCTCTGTCTCTCTTTGCCCCTCCTTCCTTCCCACCCTTTTCTTGTGGATGAAGAGGAAGCTATTCCTCTGGGATCACCCCTGTCTAGCACCAGGCTCTCTGCCATGAGGATAAAGCAGTAAGCCTCTAAAACTAACAATAGGCCTACAATGCTTTCCTTTTTAAATGTTGCCTTGGCCAAGGTGTCCCTTCACAGAAGAGCAATAAAGACAAAATTCAAGACCAGGGATATTGGATATCCATTATCTATTATATCTGATGTTTAAAAAATATCTCAGAGACATTTTTACATGTTCATCACTACTTTATGCTGTTTGCTGGACTGAGCAAATATTTAATTTAATAAATATTGTTGAAAGGAAATTAATATAAATCTTACAACAACCAGTCAAAATATTAAATACATATGTTATATGTATTTGAGGGTAATAGAACATAGGTATGAGAGGAAATTGTTGAATAAAAAGTAGTTTTTTGGTGGGATTGTGAAATACCAACATATATAGGAAGACCTTTTTGTCAGTGTGGTGCTATCTAGCCTGATCTTGTATATAGTTTTCAGCTAAGAATATAAATTTTAAATTATCAGTATAGGGTTAGTCATAAAAAATAAAGGGTTAACAAGATACAATTTGCAAAACACAAGAAAATCAAGAAGAAGGAAGAGCAATGTGTGGATACTTCATTCCTCCTTAGAATAGGGAACAAAATACCCATGGAAGGAGTTACAGAGACAAAGTTTGGAGCTAAGACAAAGGGATGGACCATCCAGAGACTACCCCACCCAGGGATCCATCCTATAATCAGCCACCAAACGCAGACATTATTGCATACGCCAGCAAGATTTTGCTGAAAGGACCCTGACATAGCTCTCTCTTGTGAGGCTATGCCAGTTCCTGGCAAATACAGAAGTGGATGCTCACAGTCATCTATTGGATGGAACACAGGGCCCAATGGAGGAGCTAGAGAACGTACCCAAGGAACTGAAGGGGTCTGCAACCCTATAGGTGGAACAACAATATGAACTAACCTGTACTCCCAGAGCTTGTGTTTCTAGCTGCATATGTAGCAGAAGATGGCCTAGTCGGCCATTATTGGGAAGAGAGGCCCCTTGGTCTTGCAAACTTTATATACCGCAGTACAGAGGCCAAGAAGTGGGAGTGGGTGGGTAGGGGAGCAGGGTGGGGGAGGGTATAGGGGACTTTTGGGATAGCATTTGAAATGTAAATGAAAAAATATCTAATAAAAAATTGTAAAAAAGGTTAAACCAAATATTTATTGATATCTTTTAAATGGCAAATAGAAAATTGCCATGTAACTAATTTATCTTAGATCTGGTGGTATATTCAGAGAAAGTTCCAGTATAATCTTCCCACAGTATTCACTTCCTCTCACAATAAAGTGCTTGTATATCAAGGTGTCCTTGGTGACTCTTGATGAACACCTGTTATTTTCTAGTTACCTTCTGGTCTAGAGAAGTCATTATGAGACATGGACTTACATAGCAGATACTATGTTTCCTTTTTAAACTCACTTCATCCTCTTACTACAGCATTATCATTTTGAAATATTCATAGTCCAAAATTTATTAGGTGACTATATCAGTAGATTAATTTTTTGGATTCCCTTAGTAAGTGGGTGTTTATCTTCTTCAATATTAATTAATACATCCTTGCTACAGGGATTTCAATATGAGTTTTATTGGTAGGTCTATTAAAATACTATCAAACTGAGACTGATGCATTATGTGGGACAAAACGATGATTTGAAGCCAGGGGAGCTTCAATTTAAATAATAGCTTTTCCATTTGCTTGCTTTATGGTCTTGGCTGAATTACAAACATTCATGGAGATTCAGTTTCTTCAGGCATAAAATATAAGTATACTTATATTCCCAGTAGCAGCAGATAATATAATCATGGGAGTTTCTTTTAATTGTTATCACATATATATGTTTTTAACATCAAATGAACCCTTAAGGACTCTTTTTTTTGAGACCCTTACCTCAAAAGCTCAACACAACTAGGGCTTTAGAGCATTTGAAAATAGCTTGTTCCTTCTATATTTTCTGTATGTTTCTCAGATCTTTTTCTCTTTTGATCTTAGCTTTTCTGTTTTTGTTCATGTACTTAAAACTACTCTTCCACAGAAAAATCAGACTTTACAGGTTTTTTTTTTGAAGTTGTTTGTTTGGAGGCCCTGGGGATCAAATTTGGACTTTTGTTACAGCATACCTCTAAGCAATACCTCAGTCCAACAATTAAATCTTTAAATAAAAGAAAACTAAGGAGCACAGATGGTATTGATCCTCTACATTGTTACTGAAAATACACAAGTGAATCACTTAGGAGATGATAGCGAACATTCTGGAGCCTAATTACGTTTTGTAGATGTAATATTTTTATTGTTTTAACTGTTTTGGTTGAAGTCAAACATTTTTAACCCTTTGACATCTTACATCTTAGCTCCATTTCCAAAATAATTACATTGAAATTAGTGAGTCAAGAATATAGACGCGCTTTCTAGTTTGCTTCTGTTGCTGTGATAATCATCATGATGAGCAACAACTTGGGAATTAAAAGCTTACATTGTCTTACAGATTAGACTCTATCAGTGAGGGGACTCTGGGTAAGAACATGAAGTAGAAACTATGGAGGGATGCTGTTCACTGGGTTGCTCATTCTGACTTGCTCAGATTGCTTGCACACACACACACACACACACACACACACACATACACACACCTCCCAGACCCACTTACACAGGGATGGTACCAACCACAGTGTACTGGGCCCGCTCATATCACTCTTCAGTCATATCAGGCTATCACAGATATGGCCACAGGTGTCTAATGGAGGCAATTCTTTAACTGAGGTCCTGTCTTTCCATGTGACTGTAAATTGTGTCAATTTGACAAAAACAAATAGACAGGTTAATTAACTGGAATATGAGTTTTACTGTTTTACTGAGAATTTTATTTTGGGGTCTTTCATTTCGATTATATCAAACTAATAAATATAGTTAGAATTTAAGTTGTTAGGATATCTACTTCACAAAGCCTCCGATTTCAATCTTAATTATTATCTTGATTAGGTCAGGTGCACTTGGGGCCCACTGAGGAAAGAACTAGACACATACTGTGATACTCCACAGATAAGAAAAAGTCAAAGAGAAAAGCTACTGCACATGAATCCAATGATAGGTTTGCTAGCCTGTGACATAAAATAATGATAGAATAATGAATAAGTCTACTAACTCCAGTGAAATCATTTAATGTTTTACTTTTATCAGACTTAAGAATGTTATAGTTAATTTTTTGCAATTGTAATTTCATTTACCTTTCAGTTCTCTGGATATGTTTACAATAATTTATATCATAGACTAAATGTGTTTCCTTATGATTCTATCTGCTAAATTAAAACCACAGTGTGATGTTACTGTGCCTCCAGGAGGTGATTAAGTCACAGGAACAAAATTCTCATGAATAAGGTTAGTGAGAAACTTCAGGGAGCTCACTTAATCTTCTATTCTCTGAAGACAAAAGATGATAGCAACTTATGAATCAGGGAGCAGCCCCACCCCCACACCAGACAAGGAACATTGATCCAGACCATTCTGCTTCTACAAATATGAGCATTACATTTCCATTTTTTATAAACCACTGAGTCCTCTGTTATCTGTTATGACATTCCTGCTGGAAAAGACATTATATAAACATGTTTTTTGCTTTTGAGTAATTTAGGATCTGTAACACAAGTAGTTTAGCATTTTCTCTCCTAACATTAAATATAATTTTTAATATGATTCACAGTCCAAACTTCAGAGGATATTTTTCTCTCCAAAATAAATCTGTTTTTACCGAAGTTTGAGGAATGGTGGTTTAAAACAAAATTCCCCAAGATCTCCTTTATTGTTTTTGTTAGGATAGAACGCAAGACTTTGTGCATGCTAGGTAAAATAGTACTCTATTACTGAGATATATTCATGCCTTTTTCTAACACTTTAAAAAAAATGTAGGCCAGTAGTAATACCTCACTATTGGTAGGGTGATATTCTTAAGTTTTCCTACATCATTTCATAATAATCTCTTAGCAACTATGTAATATGATCTTACATATCCCATCTATTGATGGATTATAGTTGCCACAGTTTACTTTAAAGTGCAATAGAAATTTGCAACAACAACAACAACAAGCACACCAAAACATTTCTAAGAGGCACTCTATACAAAGTATCTTAAATCATATAATTAGTTGATGTGATTGAATCCTGCATGTACAATGGATCCCAGTATTCAGAAACACTCAACGGCAGCTTCTAATTTAACACTCTGCCTGTTTTCTTTCAATAAAACTGAATTTATTTTGCTTTGCAGAGATTGTGTCATTGTAATAGCTCCTATAATCTTTTTCAAATAGGCATCTTTCCCATATCATAACTGTGCCTTGTATCTGTCTTCCTCCCTTTTATTTAACAGATTGTATATAATATATAATATATTAATATAGTTTGTGGCACTCCTGACTGTGAGAATAAGTGGGTCTCTGACTCTTGTGTCTGCTCACAGGATTCTTTTCCTCCTGTTGCGTTGCCATGAATTACTTTGATATGATAGTTTCTGATTTATCTAATTATATTTTATTTTTCATGTTTGGTTATCTGTTAAAATCCTGTTCTTTTCTAATGAGAGACCTAGAGGAAATGAATCAGAGAAGAGGGAAAGTGGAGAAAAATTGGGAGAAGTAGAGGGAGGGAAAATTATAGTCAGGATATAGTGTATGAAAAAAGAATCTATTTACAATAAAAGGAAAAGATGAAAAAATACTTTCTAGTTTTAGGAGTAGTTATTTTTTCCGATTAAAGTACATATTAGTTGTTCATTCATTCACTGTGGATAAGAAAATGAGCTTAGACTGAGAAAGCAGAATGGACCTATCCCTGGTCACAGTGAATGATTTCTAGTCAGGAACTGACGTTCTTTGATTTGAAAACTAGGATAAATTAGAGTATCCCTTGTGGATTAACTCTAACAGTTAAAACAAAATCATTAGTGCTTTTCATCTTTAAGCATGTGGACAATAAGGCAAAATAAAATTGTTAGTTCTTTTGCCTCTGTGCTTTTTGGTGTTCAAATGGTTCCAAATCAACAAGCCATCTCTTACATGTCTCTACTTTATAAGGAACTCTACAAGAATAATATTTTGAATTATTGATCAATTGTAATTTTCATTTCCAGCCCCCCCCCAAACTGTTTCTCTGCTTTAAATAACAACCAGTTAAGAGAGAAACTGGACAGAGAGCAAAGTAATTAATCATGAACTTAGTGTTCAAAGTACCTTTGTTTTAAAGTGGAGGAAAAATATTTACTTGTACTTTACTTCAAGCTCAGACAAGGTCATCCTTCTACAAGACTAGATTCAGAGGACCTAGGGATCGGTAGCAAGATAGACAATGTAAGTTGGATATCGATTTAGGGAGCCGGCTCAAGGCAAGATTTGCTCTGTCTCTGAACAAATTCCATGTCATAAGGCAATCCCTTGGGCTATGCTCTATAAAGCCCCAGAGAAAGCACATACCTGCCTCAAACTGCAGTTGCCCTGACTCAAAATAATCTCTCAGATCCCGAAGCTTAGTGTGGTGCCTGGAGGAATATAGGAATCACGTAATGTGCTACCTGACTTTAGAGGCGGGCTTATTCTAACCCACCCTGTGTTCTAGAGATGTCTGTGTATGCTGTGTAGTGGTAATTTAGGGTAAGATGTGACTTAGAAAGCTGTATATCTGATGAGGTATAATGGATATAAATGAGAAGGAAATGGTAGGAATTGTGCAGATGAATGACTAAAACTAATCTATCCACACCAAATATGGTCAATGACATGTCAACTCCAAGCCCATAATCCCTCACAAGGCTTAGACACTAAAATTAAATGCAGAAAGTAGACATTTCAGTCAGTAGTGTCATTTAACTGATATTTATTGAAATGAGAGATTATAATTGTAATATGACTTAATTATATGAAAATAACAATGAAACATCTATCTAAGACTTGTCTGATGTCTACTTCTCTTCCTATAATCTATCTACATATCTCAATGATATTATATATAGAAATTATAAGGACTATGAGGGTATTACATACTTTAAGAATATATACATATTAAGATTGGTTTAAGATTGATGTTGGAAATGGGAGAATGAGTGAGGTGAAAGGCAGCAGTTAGGATGACCTTAAAGTTTAGCACCCTTTCAAGCTTTCTCTTACTCGTTCTCATCTCAGTGACAATAACATGCCAGTTTGGTACCCAGTCTCAGATTTGATGGAAGTGCTTTCTAATTTGGTTCCAGAATAGCAAATCCTCAGTGACAATGTTCCCTACACTTGATGCTATTCCACAAACTGTCTCTGTTTCATACATACAGAACAGATTTGTGACACATTTGATGCTTTCTATTCCAGTGAGTACGTATTTCAGGAAAATGTCTAAAAAACATACCGAAGAGCTGCAAATGGAGGGAGGAAAAGAGGCTCCATGCCCACACTGGATTAATAGCTGCACAGAAGGCCAATTCTGCCCAGTCCAATTCTGGGAAGCATTCCCAAGAAACGAGTTCTTTTAGCAATAGTAACAAAGAAACTCTCATCAAATTGGATTTCACACAGGTATAGGGCTGTAATTCAACTGAGGCAAACAGCAGGGAAATTATTTTCCTGTCTTCTTCAACTAATGGAATGATTTCCCTTTTTTTATGGTCTTAATTGTCTTTTGCTTTCAAAGGCTAAATGAAATATAAAGAACTTGTGTATCTATGTGCAAGGAAAGAGACAGCTGTACTCAGTGGGGGAGATGGGAAAAACACTTCAGCCAGTATCTCTGAGGCTTAATCTAGGATAAGGAAGGGATTCCGTGATTGCAATGTGCTCAACTGTGGGGCAAGAGTCTGTTCTGGAGTTTTCTTGAAACACTGAAAGCCGCTACTCAGCGCGGCCCACATGCTGAGACTATTCTGAGAGTGAATTCAAGTGTATCTAAAAGATGAGGAATCCCCCACCCACACTCCCTGCTTAGTAGTAAAATAAATAATACTAGAATTAAGGGTTAGAATTTTAGGTAAGAAGAAACAAAAACAAACAGAAGGTTTTATTCTATGTCTGCTCCTGAACAAGAAAAAGAGACAGTTAATTGAATACCAACATGCCATAATTAGTTTTTCCCATAAATGTATCAGTAGCCCTTTTAAATCTAAGTCTAGGAATAAGATCTATTTTTCTTCTACTTTCCTTGGTTAATTGTACTGAGCATGCTGCAGTGAATAGCTAATTACTTGATGTGGCCCAGACACACCTATAGTGGACCTCCTTCTCCCGATGCCATTTCAATGTACAACTATCCTCACCTCTGAAACACAGCACACATATGTCAAAGAAGAGCTTATGTCCCAAAGAGTTTCTTCATCCAACCTAGACTTTCCCAATTGCTGAAAGAATACTACAACTTTCTTTTATTTATTATTATTATTATTATTATTATTATTATTATTATTATTATTATTATATTTTCTTTATTTACATTTCAAATGTTACCCCTTTTTCTGGTTTCCCCTCCAAAAATCTCCTATCCCCTACCCCCTTCCCCTGCTCACCAACCCACCCACTCCCATTTCCTGGCCCTGGCATTCCCCTACACTGGGGCATGGAGCCTTCACAGGACCAAGGCTCTTTCCTCCCATTGATGACCAACTAGGCCATCTTCTGCTACATATGCAGCTAGAGNCATGAGTCTCACCATGTGTTCTCTGTGGTTGGTGGTTTAGTCCCTGGGAGCTCCAGGGTTACTGGTTAGTTCATATTATTGTCCCTCCAATGGTCTGCAAACCCCTTCAGCTCCTTGGGTTCTTTTTCTAATTCCTTCATTGGGGACCCTGTGCTCTGTCCAATGGATGTCAGTATTGTTTTCTAGTTTGCAAGTCAATATACAGATTAGTTCTGAGATCACTTTTCTTGGGACTTAGATTATTTTTCTTTCTCCTGTACGTATTATTTAAGATTTTTGAGGAAGCAAATGAAGTAATAGGATCTCAGCATACAAAGGCTATATTTATTTATAACATCTAATTAGATATTTTGCTTTTGATTTTGAACTCCCTCTATTCAATATAAAAACTGTCTATCCATCAAGATGCTGATCATCGCTGAATGCTCACATAGCATCTGCCTTGAAATCAAGACAATAAGTCTTAATACCTTAAGTGCTTACTCTGTGTCCAGATGCCTACTAACTATAAGACTTAATTAAACCCTCATTGCAGTCCCATGACACAAAACGATTGTAACTCACCACTTACATATGTAGAAATTTAGTATTAGGAAACTTAAGGAGCTTTTCCAGAGTTACACAGCTTAGAAGTAGTGACATGAATCAGTCAGCATCTTTGATTCTGATTTCGGTACCCAAACATTTGGCATTACAAATACCTTCTACTAAAACAATCAAACCAAAACAAATTCCTTAACCTTATGAGGTTATACTCTTATACTCTTCTAACCATATGACGTTACATTATATATAAAACAGTAAAGAGAAAACAAAACCTTGATGTCCAGTTGCTGTTTTATCTCCTTTGGTTTCATCTAAATTAGCACTAGGTATCCTGTATCCAGTCTAGCTCTTGCAACATTTCTGTATCTTTTTGTCCTGTCCAACAGGATCGCTCCACAGAGGTCTGTCCTTCCGACCTCTGCAGCTTTATCTTCTCTTCTCCCCTCCTTACTCAGCACATGATCTTCCAGACCATAACTATATTTAATACAGCTCAGTATAAATTTAACATAGTTGCAATCAGTGTAAATTGCCAATATTTTGTGTTTATAGATAACAATTAGTTTCTGATAGGTTTCATAGTTTACCTTAAAAAAAGGAAAACTCAAAAAATTACCTCCAGATTAAAGTATTTTTGTTCATTAACTAAAATAATTTCATATATAATATAATATTCCCATAAATTATCAATACATTTTATATTGGTTTAAGCAACCTCAAAATAATTAAAGGAGGATCGAATATAAATACATAGCTCACAATACTTATTAAAATGTTGAGCAACTCAGCTTTAGGAGCAATTTAATCATAAAGCTAGACCAAGCAAAGCCTAACCACCTAATCCAAAAGATTTCTGTGCTCCACTGAAAAACAGATCAATAATAGTAAATTGGATTTTTAACGTTTGGGAATAAATAGGATAGCAGAAAGTAAAGAAACTTGCTGATGCTGTTTTTGAGATGCTGCTAATGAGTGGCAAAAATATTTTACAACCAATTTTATGTTCTCTTAGAGTGGAATAAGCTATACTAGAACCTCAGAAAATGGATATAAGTTGTCCAATCATCATGCTTAACAAATAGCAATACTTTCTTTTCTTAAGAACACGTATGTAACCAACTGTCTTTAAAATATATCCCATCCAATTATTAAAGTTGTAGCTGGAGTTGCTCAGAACTAAGGCAACAGCAAGAAAGATGAGTTTGGAGGAAGCTTCACTTTTTTCTCTTCCTTTTCCTTTACAACATCAGTGGCAGACTCCTCGGAACACAGTGAGCCAGAAACAAGGGTCTCCCCCACCCTTAATGGGGACTAAAAGCCTACCTCTACGAAATAAGTACGATTTTAAAGATTTTTCTGAAAGAGAGCTTTATAGACCATTTAAGCTTCTCATGCCACGATCCCTGACTTGTCCCTGAACTGGGAGCATATATGCCTGAGAATTCAAAACTGATTTAGATTTTACTTCACAACCATTTTCTCTGCTCTGGTTTCCTTTGGTTTGCTTACATGTTCATTTGTACATCCATATATTTAAGGAATGCACTTAATTTTGGAAGGTGGGAGCAGTGGTCTACTTTTATAATAATGATATAATCCTATTATATGGTTTCTGCTAGAGGTAGTAAAGAATATGACTCTTTAGGACATCTTTTCCCTGATTTGTGTCTTCTGTTATAAATCATCTTTTGCAAATTTATTTCTATTTCTATTTCTATTTCTATCCCATATTTAGATTATCATTCCCAAGGCTTTTCCTACTATAAGTTATAATTCATTGTTGGATAGTACTTCTAATAAATACTACCAGGAAACTATCTTGTGACCATAGAGAGCTTTTCCATAAACAATATGCCTATTCAAAAACAAAAACAAAAACCCTAAACATCTGATACCATTTGATTTTCTTCTCTTTCTTAGAGTATTTATTTTATTTGAATAGATGTATAAACCACAATTAATTTTCTTATATTTTATTACTTGTGCTATACCATGTGTTTCAATGATAATAGAAATAATACTATTATAAGCTAAAATAATAATAAAACTAACAAATATCTTCCCAGACTTTAGAAACAATATTATAATTTTCATGATTTACCTACATTTACTTTATTCAAGGTCATAGATGTAGATGGTACTGCAGCGAACATTTTACAGGGATGGAAGCTGAAGGTCAGAGATGTAAGAAGTTGTGAGTATGATTGAAAACCAGGCAGCTTGTTGTAAAGAACTGTTAAGTTTGTATAGAGATTGGCTTCTTATACCAAAGTTTCTGATGTGTGGAAGATATGGTATACACAGGGGTATTTTAAAAACCATCTCCCCAAGTGGTTTTACTAAACTAACTTGAGAGCATTGCTCTACAGATTAACCTACTAAGCATTATGCCATATGTGAGTAAATGGAAAAGTTAATACATTTAAGCACATTATATTTTCTTTTGCATTAAGATTTATGCTGAAGAAATTTCCATGATATACAATTTCACTATATAATTAATTATTCAGAAGATTATAATATTGATGTATCAAAACTGATATATCTTGACTAGACCACATGCCAATGAGAAAATATTATTCCCCGGGGTCGGGGTGGGGGCAGCAAATGGATTCTCTAAATGACCAGCTCAGTGTACTTCACCAGTGGACAGAGCCCATGCTGTGGAAAGTACAGAGTAATTCACACTGAAAAAAGTTGACCAAATGGGCCTTTTGGTCTATTTCTTTGTTTTATGTGAAACAGGTCCTCAGACTGTTAACCTAAACTGTTGCCCCTACTTGGTTCCTCTGTGCTGTGAGTGGGAGCCATGTCACTCTACTCTGAGGTAATTTTTTTTTTCTTATTCAAATCAAATATATAAATAAAAAATATAAAACATAAAAAAGTATATAGACAGGGTTGGAAATATATATAGCTCAGTACCTACTCTGTTTATCACACTCATTTTTTTTTTTTAAAAACCTGCTAACTAACTTGCATTACTTTTTCCTGAAAACTGGCTTCTTTATTGAATTGTCACTCTCTGTGTTCCAACCTGGTATTTGTAACATTTGTTTCTTTCTTTGTGGAAGAATGCAACAGAATTAGCAGCAAGTAATTAGCAGGTTTAGTTAGAAGTTAGAAAGTGAGAAGCAAATGAAATTAAAGTCAGGGTAAATTAATTACTAAAAGGTGTTAGAGTTGTGTGTTTTTAAATTAAGTGTTGTGAGTCCATGTGCCAACAATACTTTGCAGTACAGAAGCACAGAGGAGGAAAAATGTGGACTCAAAGAAGAGCATGATAGGGTGGGAATCCTGGGAAGGCAAGCTCAAAAACTATCCCAGGCGCTCCAATATTCCCATCCCAATTCTAGGGATTCCCTAAGAATCTCAACGGTTATTAGAAAAAATGTTATGGGTATTTGTCTTCTGATTCTAGACTCTGGCAACTTGGTCAGGAGCCTTGGATGTTAACATCCATTCATTAGATCCTTTCATTCAAATAAAAATAATAAGGCAGGCATGGGTTAAAGTTCACTTGAGTTATAGTAACAGGGGCCAAGAACAAGGTTCCTGCCATTGGACTTTTATTTGATAACTTATTGTATCTGAGAGAGCATTATAAACTATGGCTTAGATGTACAAAAGGGGAACACTTACTATGGTTTTGAATGAAAAATACTACAGCCACTATGAAAATTAGAATCAAAGCTCCTCCAAAAGTCAAAATAGAACTATTATGTGCTCTAGTGAGATCATTCCTGGGCATATTCCCATATTCAAAATAGCCAGGAAATGGAAAAACCTTATATGTCCATTATCTGGTGAATGGATAATAAAACTGTAGGATATTATTTAGATGCAAAGATCATGCAGGTATGGAAGTAGCAAGTCAAGAAGAAGCTGTGGATAATCTTGACCCTAAAATGCATATGCAGATGCTAGGTTTTCATCTTTCAATCTTTCTCCATATTCTTTTATAAGAACAGTCTATTTCAGCTAACAGAGAGGAAATCCTTCAAGAAGGTTGGCCTCACAGAACTAAATAACTCCAGACCACTGATGTCAAGATTCTCATTTCTAGAGCTAAGATATACAAATTTAGTTTATGGTACTCTTAACATCTTTGGCTTGTTTTATAGTACCCAAGCTTACCAATACAAGAACATTTTATATAAATATAAAAAAACCCCTATATTTCCTTAAAAATTGAGAATATCACTGTTTGGGCATTGTGAATATACCTTTTCTTTCTGGCTTAATGAAATAGCTATATTTTCATATTTGCTTGCTTTTTTGAGACAGGGTTTCTCTGTATAGCCTTGGCTGTCCTGGAACTCACTTTGTAGAAAAGGGTGGCCTCGAACTCAGAAATCCGCCTGCCTCTGCCTCTGGAGTGCTGGGATTAAAGACATGCACCACCACGCCCAGCCATTATGTACTTGTTAAGCTAAAAAGAAAATAGAAAGCAAATAATGACTTAGACTTACTATGAAAATAAGTTTTAAACCTTGGTACCACAGAAAGGATGGCAGGATACTGAAGGTGTGCTTGGAAAGTCAATACCACAGTAGGAAATGCACAGAGCTGGGAGTACTAAAATAGTGCTTTGAATGACAAGTTGTCAGGACTTTGCAGGGTCTAGCATTCTGTGCTGTCTACTCCTTATAATTTTGTATTTTAATGGAGTGGGCTTGATCTTTCCCCTTCTCTTCCCACTTCTGCTCCTCCTCCTCTGCTGCTCTTTCCACAGCATTCCCAGTGTTCTGAGTTTATTATTGATCTGAGCTAGGATCAATGAAAGGACTAGGTTGGTTTGCATGAGAACATCCCCCATATTCTTAGTATTTTCATAGTTGCCCCCCCCCCACTGATAGTACTGTTTGTGCAGTTATGGAACTTAAAAAGTGCAGACTTGCTGGAGTCAGTATGTCACTGGAACAAATGTCAATGTCCCCAACCTTGCCCACTCTCATTCATCTCTGCCTTTTTGTTTGGTTGAGATGTGATTGGAGAGTTTCCTGCTCTGGTTTTCTGCTGCCATGTTTTCCCCACCATTATAGACTTTGCCTATGGAAATGTAAGCCTAAATAAAGCTTTTATTTAAAAGCAACAAGATTTAACTATTGCAGGGCACGTGGTGATACTCCATGTTTAGAAAACTACAGGCTCTTAACATAATGATTTTCAAGACTACTCTATAAGGAGTCACTTTGACATTGAGCTGATTTAGTACTGACAGCAAAGCTTGCCCCCAGATGATCTGAGAGCAGGAGCTTTTATTTACTTATATTTGGTCTCTCATGAGCATCAGCTCATCCATATGATCTTAACCTTATGCCACTACATCCTGAAAACTCCAAACGACTAAGAAAGAGGACAAAGGCATAGAGGAAGTGGTTAGATTTTGGCACAGGAAAACAAACAGGTTGCTTAGAAACCATCATAAGCTCCACTAGCAGTGGTGGAATTACAAGGTCTGACTCCCATCACTTGCTCCAGTTTAGCCATGAGCCGCACTTCATGGTACTGTTTAGAAACTACAGAGAATGGAAGTAGAAGAATAAACAGTGATTGTTTTTTTCTTTTTCTTTTTCTTTTCTTTTTTGTTTTTTTGAGACAGGGTTTCTCTATATAGCCCTGGCTGTCCTGAAACTCACTTTTTAGACCAGGCTGGCCTCGAACTCGGGAAATCCACTTGCCTCTGCCTCCTGAGTGCTGGGATTAAAGGCATGCACCACCATACCTGGCTATAAACAGTGATTCTTAAATTTAAATCTATACTAGGACACATTAAAGCATATTTCTAAGCCTTTTCCTAGATACTGTAATTCAAAAGGTCTGAGACATGGAAGAATGTTGGGATTGTTAGGTAACTGTCCTCCAAGCTGTCTGTCATGCTTCAGGTACTGGAATAAAGCTAGGTTATTCTAGTCTCTGGATTGGTGGAGTTTTCTGTGACAAACTTAGAAAACTCTCACATCCCAACATATTAGTTGGCTCCATTATCATCTTTAAAGAGTCAAGAGGGGTATGCCACTCATTATATTTTCCTCTCCTCTCCTCTCCTCTCCTCTCCTCTCCTCTCCCCTCTCCTCTCCCCTCCCCTCCCCTCCCCTCTCCTATCCCCTCCCCTCCCCTCTGCTTGTGGACGTTGTACATCGTGGTGCGGAGCCTAGTGCGCACCACGATGTACAACGTCCACAAGCAGGATATCATCCTTAGTGAGGTAACCCAATCACAAAAGAAGTCACTAGATATGCACTCACTGATAAGCGGATATTAACCCAGAAACTTAGAATACCCAAGATACATTTTGCAAAACACAAGAAAACCAAGAAAGATGACCATCATGTGGATACTTTATTCCTCCTTAGAATAAGGAACAAAATATGAAAGGATATAGGTATAGAGACAAAATTTAGAGCTAAGATGAAAGGATGGACTATCCAGAGACTACCCCATCCAGGAATCCATCCCATCATCAGCCACCAAACCCAGATACTAATGCACATGCCAGCAAGATTCTGCTGAAGGGACCCTGATATAGCAGCCTCTTGTGAGGCTATGCCAGTGCCTGGCAAACACAGAAGTGGATGCTCACAGTCAGCTATTGGATGGAACACAGGGCCCCCAATGGAGGAGCTAGAGAAAGTACCCAAGGACCTGAAGGGGTCTGCAACCCTGTAGGTGGAACAACAATATGAACTAACCAGTACCCCCTGAGCTTGTGTCTCTAGCTGCATATGTAGCAGAAGATGGCCTAACAGGCCATCATTGGGAAGAGAGGCTCCTTGGTCTTGCAAACTTTATATGACCCAGCACAGGAGAAGGCCAGGGTCAAGTAGTGGGAGTGGGTGGGTAGGGGAGCAGGGGTGGGGGGGTATAGGGAACTTTTGGGATAGCATTTGAAATATAAATAAAGAAAATAATAATAATAATAAAAAGAAAAAAAAAGAAAGAAATCTGCCTGCCTCTACCTCTCAAGTGCTGTGATTAATGGTATTCTTCACCATTCCCCAGCCCATTATATTTCTTAACATGGGTATTCTAAAGGAATGTTAATTATATTACGTTTATACTTCATTATCTCCATTAAGGGGACAGCCCTCTATGATTGGCTGTATGGTTGAAGCCATAATATGACCAATGCCATTTTGGTGATTCAAAGGCAGCTGTATCTATCAAGATAATTGTGAGGCTCCCTTTTATCATCAAGACTGCTAGATTTATAAATACCCTAAGATTATCTTCAGCAGAAGAGCATGTAAACTCTTGGTCTAATCTAGATGTTTGGTGGGCTAGATGATTTCTTTTTCATGGACTAACACATGTAAGAAATCTTAGTGAGTTTTCATAGTGAAAATAGCTAACTAGAGACTATCTATTGAGTGTTCTGGAAACAGGCTCCGAGAACAAACGATTTTTCTACAACAGCATAGCTCAGAGGTAGAACTCAGTTGAAGCTGTCTAAAAGCAAATCCCATAGCTCATGGAAAAAACAAAGTTGAACACTTGGCCATTGAAGATTTATGAAGAACTAACTTTTCTGAAGTGAAGAAAGCTTAGCAGGAAACAATTTTTGCCCTTGTTGTGCTTCCAATTTATTCAAGAGGAATGGGGCCATTTCTGCAACGCTCCGAGACTATCTTCTCATTTTATGCTTGAGAATATCAAGGTAGGTACTACATATGAGTAGTGTCCATAGATGAAAAGTAAGTTGCAAAGCACTCCTGATAATTTAGAGTAGAAAGGCAATTATGAAAAAGTTCAGTCCTTTATTGCAAAGCAAATTATCAAGACAGACGGAAGCCTAGATGGAGGTATGAGTCTAAAGTCCTACATCTTTGCATCCATCTAAAAGGCCCTCTACTGTTCAGGTAAGAACGGATCTGTCCTGCAGTAGGCCTAGCATGTTGTCATCTCTCCGTACCTGTTATTCTTTGTACAGAAATTGCTAGTTGGGTATTTTATCTTAGATTTTAACTTCATCATTATTTGTGCTTGCATGTAAATAACTCCCCTTGGATAATCTTCCCTCCGTCTAATATTTATAGACACTGTCTGTGTCCTCATCTTAAGAAACCAGGCCAATAGTTCCCACACAGCACAATTGATTTGGCATCCAATTACCATGGGACCATATCTTCTGGCTTTAATTTGTTTTTTCATTTTTTCTGTCTCCTGGAATATATAATGCAATCAATTTCCAAATAGACCACTTGTCCAATATTTTGCCTCGAGTCTGTGTAGCACCCCAAACATAAAGATGTAATCATATTTGCCCCTTGTCTCATGAATCGTGGCTCCAATTCTCTCATTTGAAATTAACATATTAATTAGCGCTTACATTTCTTTATAATCTACACTGTATCCTACATGACCCTGGAGCCTCCTGCAACCAGATGCCCAAAGTATGGAAGCTCTTTGGTTTCCTGATACTAATAGTCCTGTTCACTGTGGTGTTCTTAGAACTCAGAACAGCACTCATCAACCAGTACATGACTAAACCATGATTTCTGAATGACTAAAATGAAAACACAGAGTTTTCAAATACATCAGTATAAGGAACAAGGCTAGCAAAGCATGTTCTTTGGTGGTAAACTTGAAAATGTTCTTTTTGATTTAATCACAGTTTTCTTACATTGTTCTTTCCTCCATATCTGTGTACTCTTTAGTCAATTGTTGTTGGTTTTTTTTTAAATTTATTTTATAAAATAGGTTGTTTTGCAGTATCAAAAATCTCTCAGCCAGGCATGCTGGTGCACGCCTTTAATCCCAGCACTCAGGAGGCAGAGGCAGGCAGATTTCTGAGTTTGAGGCTAGCCTGGTCTACAAAGTGAGTTTCAGGACAGCCAGGGCTATACAGAGAAACCCTTTCTCAAAAAACCTCTCATTTGCTTTAATCAACATATAAGTAATTTGTTGAAATCAGCACAGACAGAAACCTCTGTCCTTTTGCTCCTGTCATATCTGCCTTCTGTAAGTTGCCCGTATTTATTTTGAAGACTCCTATACCCTGTCTGCTTAACATTGACCTTCAAGGACTTGATCTAATAAACTGGGGCATTATCATGATTCATATGGGCTTATTTAATCACCTGTCTCACAAAGAGCTGAAAAAAAAATCTAGAACTACAAAAATACACTGGAGGGGAAGACAAACAGGAAAATAATAGGAACATAAAGAAGAAATCACTGTCTACAAGAGATGCTCACATGAGTTTTAAGATCGTTGCCATGATTAAATCATTGCCATCACAAAGGCTAAATGAGGTCTCACTTATGAAGAAGGTGATATTCTGAAACATGACATGATACAAGATACATGTTTCTGTTACGAATTGTTGTAAATAGGCAATCCTTCTAAGCCAAGAGTATGAATTATAGATACATTTTCTTTCTCTCAAATCATGGGGCTCCATGGACTGAGCATAATATTGCTGTTACATGACATATTTTTCATCAATTAGAGAGGTTAGAAAACAGGATGCAGAAGTGTCCCCGTTTTAATTACCAAGGCTTCCATAAACACAATGTGGAGAACAAGGACTTACACATAATAGGTGCTCCAAAGAATCTTTTTGTTTTAACTAGAACACACACACACACACACACACACACACACACACACACAATTGTATGTTCTTGAAAGAAAATATTCTCATACAGACAGGTATACAAGGGCAGCCTGTCTTTTGCTCGCGTTTAGGTCAGTAAGGTGCTGGATGTAAGTAGCTCCTTCTCATATCTCTCATCACCTTCCCCAAACCACAGAACACGTAATTGTTGATATAGTCTGTGCCAAGGAGTGACCTCTCCATAGCAAGTAAAATATCAGGGTTCAGTGTCAGAATCTTACCATCCTAAGTCTTCATTTCTGGATATACCCAAAGGGAAATTAATATTAATTAGACTATAGAATTATTGGGAAGATTAACTAAGGGTACGTATTGAGGAATATATTATGCTTGGGAAAGAGTGAGTACATGCTTAATAACTATTTTATAGCTGGGAACCCTATAGTTCAGTCGTGAGTTAATCTGTTGGCTCAACTTTCTGGGAACTGAGAAGACTAGGGGTTCAAAAGAGGAACGCCACTCTCTGACCACAAACCCACGCTGTCATCCATACACTCCATGCTTCGATGACACAGGTAAGATGTGACTTTTATATATTTTCACTCTAGCTTCTTCTGCATTCACAGAGCAGCTGTTGCATCTAAAGTCCCCATTGCTGGAGTTGAGAGCTTGCTGTTGTTGATTGAGGGGATGGCAGTGAATTAGAACAATTCTTAGCTTTGGGGAAACTTTTTTTATTTTTTCAATTCACATCATAGAAAGTCACAGACTTTTGGGTTATTTTAAATGCAAAATATCTGGAGAAAATTCTCTGAGTTTGCCACCTAAGAAGTGTCTGTTTTGTAAAACTTGATGTTCTTAGAATAAAGGTGTCAAAGCTTAAATAATGTACCCAGTGTGGATGCAAAAATGATAATGAAACCAGCGTTACTGTGTAAATGATCCTTTAAAAATCTCCAGGGGAACACCAGGGCCAAGAAGGGGGAGTGGGTGGGTAGGGGAGTTGGGGGGAGGGTATAGGGGACTTTGGGGATAACATTCGAAATGTAAATGAAGTAAATATCTAATAAAAATTGGAAAAAAAACTCCATTTTGAAGGCATTTTAACATGGACTCCCCCACCCCACCTTCAGAGTCCATACTATATTAGTTGGTTCATGAGCAATGACATTTTTTTTTTTTTACCCATAGAATTTTTTGGATCAAACAAAACATTAAATGGCAGGTGTGTTGGCCTTGCATTGCAGGTAAACATAAACAAATACATTTCTCTAAGTCCTATGTAGAAGCCATTCTGAATATCTTACTGTTTTGTAAATCTACTAAGAAAGTGCTTGTCAATTAAAAAAAAAGACTGTAGGCTTACAGGTACCATATCCTCATCTATGAAGAAATTATTATGAATTCTTCTCAGGTAAGCCTAGACATTAATTATGATTCTAAAGTTCCCAAGTGATCCTTACGAATGTCTGGTTTGAGTATCCTTGTATGTCTGCTTCTGAAGCATTTTCCATTCTAAAATTTGTTCTTCCCTTGTACCCTTGACAGATATCACAGTGCAATTTAAAAATACTTTTCACTTGGTAATGTTACTTTACTTATTTCAATTTAAAGTATTGCATTGATTTGTTCATTTATTTATTTAAATGTGTGTATATAGGCTGGCTTGTGGAGCATGTATACCTATATATGTAACAACTGTATAACAAGTATGGAAGTCAGAATACAAGTTTTGGTAGTCCATGCTCACCTTCTACCATGTGGGGCTCAGGGAGTAAACTCAGGTCCTTAGGTCGTTTATTTGCTGAGCCATATTATTGGCCCAATAAAAATTTTAAAACATTATCCTACCTTTATGCAATGTCTTGTGAGTTCACCTCTTCCTTCTCTTTTCTATTAAATAACCAATCACTTCTATTTTCAAATATGATATAAGTTTTTACCTTATAGCCCAGGCTGACTTTGAATTTACAATGATATACTTGATTCATCTTCTTGAAGATTATAGGCATGTACCACCATTACTCAAAACATTCTTCACAATGTATCTAAATCTGGAGAAAATTGTACCCTTCAATGATATGAATTCCTTGAATTTGACAACCTGGGTTGAAGTCATTTATTTGTTTGCATCTGCAGGGCCTAAAATTGTCTATAAAGGAGCTATGTAAATGCACTCCAAAGATGATTTAATATATTAAAGAAAAATTAGCATCCCTGGATACATGTTCTGATTCTGTTACATGAATATTTTTTTCATAACTATGGTAATTATATCTACTATAATTGGTTTTAAATTTCAAAGTGTATGAAACAACATATGATTTTTGGTTTAGCAAATTTCATCCAAAGGCATATATTAAAAAAATATGTAAACCAAAATGTATGTGGTCAATTGTTTATAGAAGCTCACTTTTAATATGCTCAAATCAGAAACAACCAGAAACATCTACTTGCAGGAGAAAGGATGACATATTCACCACATTTTAACATAGAATATTGTGAAATAACAATAACCTATTCACACACATATTTATGTAGACAGATTGGTGAAAGATGATTTTCACAAAAGTAAGCCAATCAGTCACAAAAGCACACATTATGCAGGATACATTTAGAAGAACTGAACCCTAATGACCTGCTATTATAAGGCTGTCTGAAGAATGCTTATTCTCTTTTCAATCTGGACATTAATAATCAAAGTATGCTCAACTTACAAAACAATTATACAAGCTGTTCACTTCTGGTCTATACCACTTTCTATCCTTTTTCCTGGCTTTATCATTTTATACACAATGGAGAGATAGATAGATAGATAGATAGATAGATAGATAGATAGACAAACCGATCAATCAGTAGAAAGACAGACAGACAGACAGACAGACAGACAGAACATAAGTGAGAGATAAGAGATTTTGTGTTCTTCTTAACCTTTATAAACTTGAGAAAACAATTTAAAAATTTAAATTTTTTTTTAAAATTTAAAAATCTGAGTGGCATAATTTTCTCATACATGCTTCATAATATTTCATATAACATATTTATTCCAGATCACAAAAGGAATGGGATGGGGAACTTCACTAACCAGAGAAGTACAGCTTCTATCCTTGTATTTCATGCTTCTTTCAGTTCTGTTGGATACCTTGTACCTTGACACTTCTTTTCACAACCTGCTGAACCACACTATACATCACTAGAGTCATTCACTGTCCCTCAATTGCCCTTTACTGTATAGATGCGGTGGCTTAGGAAAAACAGTTTTCCTTCTTGCAGGATTCATATGGAAGACAATAGGTTGCATTAAATGGGATTTGCTGTTTTTTGATACGAGTAATTACTGAGTGTCTTCTTTCTCAAAGTTGTCTTGGTTAAGAAGAGAAATCCCATTGTCCCTGGATCTAAGGACTTTTCTATCTTAATCATTCCAGACAGCTTTCCTCTGACTTGAGCCGCAGCAGCCTAATGCAGAGAATACAGAAGGAGTAACCACTTTCTGAGTCTGCACTGGATGCTGACGGAGAGGGTATACAAAGAAAGGGCTTGCAAATGGCAAAAATAGTACCTCTCCAGGAGGTTTATTTATTAATTGTCTCTCTTGTAATTATTACACATGCCAAGAATTCTCTTTTTGGGTATGAATAGGTAGGGAATGAAGAAACATGAGAAGTATTCTTTTGTCACGTATATCTATTCTTTTCCTTTCTGTAATCAAAAGGTGTTTATTCCCTTGAACATACAGCCATAAGGATTGTCTTGTAAAATACCCTAGATTTACCTATAGCTTAAGTAAACATATATTGACTTGCTTTATATGGCAAGATTGGTGACCCCTTATTCCTAGGGAGTCCTATGTATCTTCATTGGAAACCTCGTTTTTCAAACTCTTATTTCTACACCCAACGTGATATCCTATAGCTGCTTGTTTTCTACTCTACATATCTGCAGACTCCAAGGCTAGGAGACTGAACCTTCATCTTCTTGAATGTATCAGTCTCCTTCATCCTGCATCATACAAAGTCTGATGCTTAGCTTTCAACCATCAACTAAACACAACATAGAACCAACTGAGGAGAGTCTCAGAGCGAGATATTCTAGATTAGGCTGGCATGGTAGGGATATCTGTGGGAAATTGTCTTTACTGTGCTGATTGAGTTTGTTCTTTATGGACAGCACAGTTGCTTGGTGTTAGGTCCTTACTAGAGTTGAAAAGGCAAGTTGAGCACAAGCATTCATATATTAATTCTCTTGATGCTCACAGATGTGGATGTGATACAACTAGCTGTTATAAATTTAGGCTGCCTTGGCTACCCTGCCAACAGAATTGTGAGCTAAAATAAATCTCTCATCCCTTAAATTTCTTTTGTTCATTGGGTTTGTATCACAGCAATAAAAATGAAACTAAGTAATCGACATTACCCCCCCCATCTTATTATTTTGTGAATACTGCCAGTTACAAGTAATAAAGAAAATTTTAGTACTACAATTCTTTAGATTCTATCTAAGTTTTCTATTATACAATCTCAGTTAAACTCATGAAGCTTCTATGCCTTTCTCTTAAAATTCATCTATCACTTTGCATTGCATACTGTCCAGTCATCAAAGAAACAAATTCATGCCTGCCAACACATGCTGACATAGACACATCACAGCAAGCCTTTTTTATTTATGGAGTGTAATGACCTTATTGATGTTCCCACTCAACTCAGATCTCTGTAAATCAGGTCATGGCTCATGTTCCTATGGCTCACCTGCATCATGGCTCATGTTCCTATGGCTCACCTGCATCATGGCTCATGTTCCTATGGCTCACCTGCATCATGGCTCATGTTCCTATGTCTCACCTGCATTGTCAGCAACAAAGTCTTTTTGTTTTCTTCTAACCAACTTGTTTTGATCTTAGTTTTCAACTATGCGCATCTGTCCTAATATCTCTCTTCACTCAGGGTAAAGTATCCATGCAGGGTATCATGTTCATACAGGGTAATATGTCCACAAAGGAAAAGATGTCCATGGAGGGTAACATGTCAATGTAGGAGCCTATACAGTGACACTGTAGATGTTTCCAAAGTCAGTGACTTTTTAACATTATTCTTACATTACCCAGAAGATTTAACAATATTTAAAAAAAAAATCAGATATGTGTTTTTGATTCTATTGTCACATTATCCACCTTCTGCTTTGTGTATTCCAGTGTCTTAAAAAGATGCATACCTATTCCCCATAGTTAGTGACCTAGATTCAGTCAACTGTCAATGCAATCCCTTCCATGGTTCCTTAAGATGTTCCTCAACCTGTGTGCAAGCATGCCAAACATGAGTCAACAAAGGGAACCATATAGAAGCAAGGAAGTACTGCAACCTTCTGCCTCGAGCAAAGCTGAACACTAGGGACAGAATCCACTGGAAAGGACTGACACCTCTTGATCTAGGCTTTCGGTCTTTATTGCCAGACCCAGGATGCAAAATGGAAAGCCAGCTCTGCTCATGGCACCAGAGGGTGCACGCCATGGCATACAGATTCTGGATAGTAGAAGTCACCTTCTTGACTACGATCAGCCAATCTCAGTGATCCCTGAACAGTTCACTGACTGGTGTCACTCAAGATGCGGGAGAGATCTCAACAAAACATTGAAAAAAGATGATCAGGTTCACTAGACTGACTCTTATATAGTATATCATTGCTGCTCTCTGCTGGCCAAACACATTATTCTCCCCAATTAGATGAGATCTAGAATGGGTCAAAGGAGATGCTGTGTTTTGATACATATATGCATTGTGTTAAAATAACTTCACAACCCACATTACACATTCTTATACAGATGCATGGGTTTTAATAAGGGCCTATTGGAGTGCTATAAATAGGCAATTATCTGCCTCTTTCATAAACCTTTAATGAAGGCAAAGTAGATGCTGTATTAGATTTGCAACAAGCATTGAAATTATTCATTAACTTGTAGAGAAATACGTTTTGTTAGCTATTATGTTTGCATTCTTTCAGTGAAATCAGAAGGTGTTCTAGAAGGGTGTTATCAAGGCATGCAAATTGTTAAAACATGTTCTGATTGGTAAAACAAAGGCTAAATGTAATCCCATATGTATTTGACTTTTTGGAAAGTTACTTTTAAATGATAACTTCTAATTACTCAGACTCTCCTTAGATCAACACTACTCCAAGAACAGCACAGTGAGGATAAATTTGGACTTCACAGCCTCACAGCTTCATAACAACCTCACAAAACTTCATATTTAACTCAGTCTCTGCTGCCTGTTGGGCACCTTGCTTTTCTATATTGCCAGGTAGAGAGAAAAAAATAGTACCTACTTCATTTCACTATAATATATATTAGCTGAAATTTATGATCTATAAAGTGCTTAACTAGATATGACTCACTGTCTGTGTCTTAAATGTTAAATTTCGAGTCCAGCTTGAGCAGCAGAGATTTTTTTTTTTTATTTTAAACAAAGCTGTCTGCTCTTGGTTTATAGGATACTCTAAGTTTCTGGAGAATATTTCCCTTAGATTATAACCTTCACTCTGACACTGACTGTAATGTAAAGTAATACCTGATGTGTCCTAAAGCTTACAAATGCTTTTGGATGCTTGCCTTACCTAAAGTTAACAACACATCTATCTTTTAATTTTATTTACAGTGGTTTAATGGCCAACAGTACAATGTGTTTTGTGTCCTGACCTGCTGTTCTTTTCCTAATGACTTGTGTGTAGAACAAATAACCACTGGGGAAAGCTGGTAATCTTTGGGGAAAGGGACAAAGGGTAATTTTTGGAAGTAGCAGTGGAAAGAAGAAAGTACACAGATCCAACAATGCACTCCTCATTTCAAATACTGCCAAGTTGACATTCTATTCGACTGTTCTGTGTTTATGAGTTCAGCAAATAGTGATTATGTCTCCACCAAGGTTGAGTTATAGACATTATATTGAGCTGAACTTCTGGAGAATTTCTCAGTGGCTACAGGTGTGCTTCAACTATGATTTTCTTTATGATTTTCTCTCTTTCTTCCATCTTCTCTGATAAGGCCTCCCACTGATCCTAAATTGATGATTGTTTTCCTAGAAGACACTTCATGCATAACAGAAAGCCATCTCTAGTCCAAGTCAAGTTCAGGACAGCTGTTGGAGGGTACCAACAATCTAAGAAAATCCTGGAAAAGACCACTTTTCCATCTTTTCCATCATGTCTTGATAATTTTGCACAACTTGCCAATAGCAGGTAGGAGTTGGCTGTAGCCAAACTAATAGTCTGACTAAGTATGACTTTGGTGGTCATGGTTCCTTCTAAACAGCCTTGGTCCTTCACTCGTGATTCTCTTAATCTTCCATAGTCACTCTAACCTTTGCATTGATGAAGATATACATATGAGCTCTTTGGTGTTCAGAATCTGGTTCTTTCCACAGAGCTGAATGGAACATTTGCTAAATTTGGACCACAGCTCTTTTTTTGTACAGGTTTGCTTTCCTTCTTTTTCTTTCCATACTATATTCAGAAATACAAAAGAAAAATAATCTGCCTTTCAGGGATATCCCTTCACCCATATTTAACATATTCTGTACCATCTCAAATGCTGCTCCCTAGGTAATTTATTCTATTTTTAGAATGGAGGGAAAATGTATGCAAAGTTTAACTGGCAGAATCCCAGAACAATTTGTTGACTAGCTTGTCTTTCCTGAGAGATTTCAGTTTTTCCCAGGCCTTGGGCTTCTTGCCCTAGACTGCAGACCATTCCACTTTTCTGCTTTCACATAGTATTGTGACAAAACAAAACCACAGCACAAATATATTTGAGTAGTTGATTTACTCAATTATTAATATTTAAAAATAATATTTAGAAGAATGAAGCTTTTTTTTTTTTTAAATGGAGGAGTCAGAGAAAGGACTGAAGGAGCTGAAGGGGTTTGCAACCCCATAGGAGGAACAACAATATCAACCAACCAGAACCCCCAGAGCTCCCAGGGACTAAACCATTAACCAAAGGGTACACATGGAGGGACTCATGGCTCCAGCTGCATATGTAGCAGAGGATGGCTTTGTCAGGTATCAATGGAAGGAGAGGCCCTTATTCCTGTGAAGGCTTGATGCCTCAGTGTAGGGGAATGCCAGGGCAGGGAGGTGGGAGTGGTTGGTGGGTGGGAGAGTACCCTCATAGAAGCAGCAGGTGGGGAAATGGAACAGGGGGGTCCCAGGAGAGGAAACTGGGAAAGGGGATAACATTTGACATGTAAATAAAGAAAATATCCAATAAAAGAAAAGAAAAAAAAAAAAGAATGACAGTACTTAAAACAAAACAAAACAAAACAAACAAAAAAACACCACCAACAAAAAAACAACTTGACCTATCACACAAAACCACTACTTATTAATTCTTCCCTGTTCTACTTGCATTCTCCTGTCATATTATGTGTGCGTTTGAGCACATTTTGTAAGATATTGATGAAAGGCAGTTGTGCTTCTGATTCTCCAATTGAAAACAAAAGCGTACAAATGCACTCACCTCTAGGATGCTAGTGAAGATAAAATAAAGCCTTTCATTTAAAGTTCTTGGAACATTTGGTATTAAATACACATCAGCAAGTATGCAAATTGTTTCCAAAACCAAAGACACATTCTTTCTTGTGTTCAGTGTACTTAATAAATAAACATATGAACAGTTTATAAATTTTCCACATAGTGTGCCTTTTCTCTGCCTCAATTTTTTTTTTCCAGTGTACTCCACTATAAGAAGCAGTTTGAATTTAATAATAAGTTCCAGGAAACTCTCATCACCTAATAGATTGAAGCCAAGCAGTGAGGCCTGTGGTCCAGTCATTTCTGTGGCTATGCCCTTACTCAATGCCTTAGTTGATTCTCATTGTGAAGAGACCCCATGACCAAGACTACTTACAATGGCAAGCGTTTATGGGGTCTTGCTTACAGTTTCAGTTCATGATTGTTACAGGGGAAGAGGCTGCAGGAATCCAGGCATGGTAACTGAGCAGTAAGTGAGACCTTACATCTTAGTAGCAAGTAACCACACCTAGAGAGTGAGACAGTCTATCATGGGCTTCAGAAACCTCAAAGCCCACATCCAGTGACACCTCATCCAGTCAGGCCACACCTCCAGGTCTTTCAGAGTCTACCAACTAGGAGCCAAACATTTAAGTATAGGACCCTATGTGACCATCTCATTTAAACTACCACACTCTCTAAATGTTTTCACTGAGATTGTCCCTAAGAAAGGGGACTGGGAGAATTCCTGATCCTGTTTCCTTTCTCAAGAAGTGCATTTGCTCAACTTTGCATCTAGTCTTTCTGTCTCTCCACAGTCTGCTTCTCAGGCACACAGCCTTCCCAGACAAAGCTATTTAAGCAGTTTGTTCTACCCTGAGCAGCCCTGTCCTTATCTCTTCCCCAGTTGGCTTCTTCTTTGTCTTAATAACCTCCTGCTGTTATTAAACTTTTTGGTCCAGGATGGCTTGCACATGTAAATGGATTGGCACAAAAAAGGATGTTGGATACATGTGAAGTCTGCCACAGCTAATTTGGGAAGATGGTAAACTTGTTCTTTAAATAGAAAGGAGTATAAATAGTTTTTAATGGCATGTGTTTAAAAATTAACTATTTTATTTGAAGATTAATTAAATTAATATTAAAATTAAAATCTTACACTGATTTGGGGACTGGGTTACTTGACTGTTTTGGCAGAATGGTTCAATAATTAAGTCAACTTTAATGATCCGGATCATAAAAATTTAGGAAAAGTAACACCCATCTTTTATTGAATTGCACACTTTAATTTTCTGAAATGATTTCAGTTGGTAATAAATGACTTGTGAGGACTGACATTGGTTCAACAACAACAACAAATCTTGGGTTAGATCCTATAGACAAGGGAGATGTGTGTTAGAGCAATAGACAAGGGAGAGACTATCACCATGGCTCTGACTCGCTGTGATCTGTGTATTCCAAAGCAGGACACAAAGCCAGACTTGGATTTACAGTAAATTTGAGGCCATCCTGGGTTACCAGAGATCCTGTCTCAAAGGGAACAGCCAAAGCAGCATGAGGGTTTGTACAGTGTATTTCAGAATAAGAAAGCCATCCGAAAAAAATAAAGCAAACAAAAACAAAACTTGACTAAATATAGACTGTCCTGGGCCAAAGATAGAAAGTCATGTTTCCTAGGACCAAGAAGAGTTTCAGGACACCAAAGGTGATTTTATGCTACTTGATTAATCATTGTTTGGTTGAAGATGAAAAGGACGTTTGTTCCACCACAGATGAGAGAGTGGAGAGGGCCTAGCCAGAGGGAGGGATGTTCAGCCTGCAACATTACAAGGTGAGAGGTCTTAATTAAATCTACTTGTTCTAGGCTTTTATTGAAAAGGAAGGTAGTATTGACCTATGGCCAATCTTCAGTCCTATTTGGAGACAACGGAGGAAAGATTAGCTCCAATCTTTCCCAACTTGCTCCTCCACCAAAGCAATTTCTATCCAGGATTCCTATGTCACAGGGCTCCAAAATCATCATCTGTAGGTTGTCCCTGAGCAACTGAGGGGAGAGGGGTCAGGTTCGTCTTGCATTCTTCTCTTGCTTCCCACGGGCAGTCCATCTCTTTGCCATGTACCATGAGCAAAGAATAATACTGACGGGATGCTGGGCTCCTCTAAGACATATCGCAGCAGTAGTAATGTCTAATGCCAGGAGGACCTGAGGCCTAAGGTATAAAACTATATATCCTATATATGTCATATATATGCCGAGGGTCAATATAACAGAGACCCAAACTATGAATGACAGAAACCAGGCAGTGTTAGCATGCATTTTTCCACTTAGCTAAATGTACACAAATATATGGAGAGATCCTTCAAACTAAAACACTGGAAAGAATTTATTCTTGCACAACATGAATGACATTGAAACTAATAAAAATAGATGACTAAATAGTCGATAGAATTCTAAAGATTGATTTTTTTAATATTCTGGTTCCCCAGATCAAACTTAACTTTAAACATTACTTGGAAGAATTTATTACCATATAAATCCTAAACCAGTTGGCTTTAAAACACCAAAATTATTCTCCTGGGCCTAATTTAACCACAAAATCCCTTAGTAATGGAGAATTTTTTTTTGTAGTGGGTGACAGAAAAAAGGAAGCAGAAAAATGAAAAGAAACAAGACTTAAAGTGCCATTGGTGACTTAAGAAGAGATAGGGTCATACATGAATATATTTCAGCAGTTGCCAGGAACAAGAAGTGATTGGTGACCAATACTCAATGGAAATGGGAGCACCACACAAAGGTAAAGTTTGCTGGTCATGTGAACTGGCATGGAAAGCTAATCTTTTTCTAGAACTTAAAAGACCATTGATTTGAGAGCCTGTATAATAATAAGCAGAAAGCCATTTGTGGAACGTGGATTTCCTAATTTATAGACTAGTGGTCATTGTCTTAAGGAATTAGGGCTTGGGTAATTTGTTACCCCATGACAGAAAACTAACAATATATACCCTGTTTTCATAGACTTCCTTTCAATGCAGCCTACTTTTGTCATTTTCGTGAATTATATTTTTCTTGAACTTTATATGCAGTTGTGTACATTCTAGGTAACTGATTTAAAAAAAGATGTTTATAAACAGATATTTTTTGGTGAGAAAATAACCCCTTCTGACCTATAGAACAGTCCAATATTTCTGCATCTCTACAGCACTGTCAGAATTGCTTATATGCAGATCTATAGGAGAGACTTTGAATTTTCCTCTGTAACCACATGAGAGTCTAAAGATCCACCCTCTAATCCATTAAAGAAAAACCAACAGCAGCAACAAAACTTTACTGTGTTCAGTTTATACCTATAGCCATAGACAAGGATGACTTTGCCTTCTTTGGGAGTGTTTTGCTTAATAGAGGCAAATTTACTGGGCAAGGGACAAGTATTTATTTGTCCTATAATATATGTGACAAAGATGGGATAAACACTATAAATTCTCATCTTATTCTTCCCACAAAATTACCAGGATGGTGCACAGTGTTGGTATCTTAAGCTAGAACTTTATATACTGGGACCTATAGGCCTCATAATTTTTATTACACCATATTGCTTTCCACTATGAAACAGAACTGATTACCTTGTACTCCAGCTTAGCTACAGTACATTCTATCGCCCTGGCCCATTGTGATTGCAAACACAATTTACATGTTTACTTAGTGTGTGCAAGTGCTCCCCCTTTCCTTTCTCGATCTCTGTGTCTGTGCATGCACACATGTGTGTACATGCACGTGTTCATATATCCATGGTATACTTGCTGAGATGAGAGGACATCTTGTACATTTTGGTCAACTCCTTCTACTACCCAGATCCCGGGAACTGAATCCAGGGCATGATGCTTCACGTGATTTCCTCATTGAGCTTTCTCATCTTCTCTTTTAGTTCACTCTTAAAGCTCCTAATCATTGAATATGCAAGTAACTGTTTATTTGGTGTAAAAAAGAAAAATTGCAAGAATATCTGTCTCCATGTTACATATCCCTTTGCTTTGAGGTCTTCTGTGGCAGTTTCCCAGAGACTTTCAGATACAAATACCTGATGAATGCAAGCTGGTTCCCTTCTCCTAAGTCCCTGTAATTCTGTTTACCCACAAGGAACATGCAAATGAGCGGCTTCAAAGCCATGCCTTTTTAGCTTAACCACCTGGAAGCACACTGCGGATTTATTCTACAGTTGCAACAAAGGAAATTAATTAGGCCATGGGAGATCCAGAAAATTATTCAGAGTTTTTGGAAGCGGGGAAACATGACAGACCTGGAAGGTTTTAAACATTCAGATTCTTGAGCCACAGCCTGAATTTCTAAATCAAACCTCAGGAGTTCCAGAGATGCACTGAGTGAAAAGAACCTGTGTCATTCAGAGCTGAGATCACCGGTGTAGCTGCGACTGCTTGGAGACGACAATGTTCACTGTCACTAAGGGCTGAAGCCTTCACATAAAGGACTGCCCCAGTGCATCCCTGGGACCATGCTCTGTCCAGAAATGAGTGCAAAGGCTGTGGGCAGGGCAAATGAAAGGGGTTCTGATTAAAGGCTGAAACTGAAGGGACTGCTTTTCTCTCTTTGTAGTTTCTATATTGGTCTTGATTCAGCCAAGCAATAAGCTTGATGAAGTCCATTGAGGCAAAGACAACTGTCAGATTCTCAAAGGATATGAGACAGTGAATGTCAAACATGAAGGAAATCACCCAGGCAAAAACAGAAATGTATTTAGTAGCCACATGGATGAGAAGTATTTACATTGCCCTTTGGTAAATGGGGTGCTTGAGCTTGTAAGTGAATATCAGGGCCATGGTACAATATCTTTTCATATTGTCATCAATGTATCGCTTATAATAGAGTTTTAACTTATACTGTCAAATTCAGTGCACGAAGTCCATTTAAAAGCAAGGATTCGGCCACTCTGTGTTATATATTATCTTGTTGAGTCTGAATTTGCTAAAGAGCAACTTTCTTAAAACTGAGACAAGAGGTTAGAAATTAGCGTGCTGCATGAACAAGGACTTAAGCCAAATTATCAGAGTGCACATTTTAAAGGGCTAAGCATGGCAGTGCTGGGAAAGCCTGCCAAGACAAGAGCATACCTAGGCTTTGTTGACCTGGCCTATTTGACAATGACATCCTACTTGACTCATGACATTCAAAATTGTCCTTTGATCTCCACACTCATAGGCACACATGTACCTGCATATAAAAACCTGCAATGGGCAGAGACACACTTTGGTGGTGGTGGTGGTGGTGTTATATTAGTCAGGGCAGAGCAGATGGCAATTGATGCCTGGCTTGGTGACCAAAGCTGTTTTATGCCCAGGACTCATAAAAATCTAATCCAATCCAATCCAATCCAATCCAATCCAATCCATTCCAATCCAATTTAGGCAGTGCAGCATAGAAGGAGGAAGACAGACAGACCTACAGACTGTCATGCCAACCATAGACCTGTCCTTTAGTTCACAGCATTGGCTGGCTGTAGATACCTGCATCGAGGTCTATGGATGCAGATATCCTTAGTTAGGGCAGCCGGTGTGGACCAACAGGATGTCCAGGAGCTTTGCAGATCTGTCCCTGCTTCTCATTGGATACAGAGCTCCAGAGAGCTGGCCCGGTCTTTCGCTGCTGGTAGCACTCTGCAGAGAAGGCCCTATAATGCACCCAAGAAGCACAGGAGAACTGGCCCTGGTGACAGGGGCGTGGGTGAGCCAGCTTGAAAGGTGTGAGTGTGGAAAAGCTGATTCTGCTACGCAGTGGGGTGACACCAGCACAGAGAGGTGATGTCCTCACCACCCCTTGCCACCTCTGGCAGGCATTTGAGAAGCTGCCTAGAGGTTCCTGAGCTCAGGAGAGATATTCCTGCCCCTCCCACCTACAGCACTTGAGAAAGCAGGCCCTGCACCTCCCCTGGACAACATACCCTGAAGGAAGAGAATAAGGGAGCTGACCCCACCACTTCCCAATTGTCTCTGACATGACATGGCATAGATGAAGAAGTGATGCCTTTATCCCACACCCCTGTTGCTCCTCACCATATGCAGTAGTTGGAAGATATGACTCCTTAGTGCCTGAAACACTCAGGAAAGCAATCCCTGCACCTCTCCTGTAGAGCATAGTAGTGCTGGCTCTGATTGAAGAGGTGCTTGTGAGACATCTTTAAGGACTAGAGGAGGGGAGGGTTGGCCAGGCTACTCATCTGCCATGAGATGGCTTGGGTGTGAGGGTTATGCCTCCCTGCCTCCCATTTCTCCTAAACACCTACTGCAGTCAGGAGAGCTGGCCCTGGGATCAGAAGAGCAGGTGAACTCTCCCTGTCCCTCATAGACTGTAGCACTTGAGAGAGTGAGCCATGTACTTTGTACTTTGTACTGGTCAGCACTGTGGACCTGGCTCTAGAGGCATGGGTTCAGGTGAGCCAGGCCTGAAGGCATGACAGCAGGAGAGGTGCCTCCTACTGATGATGGCATTGAGTGGCCTCATCAGAGCAATGCTGGAGAGCTTGCACTGGTGGAGATGGCTGAATAACTCTGGTACTACCCAGGCCTCTGAGATGGCCACAAAATTTATGTCATCTGCAATTGGTTGGGATTCATGAAATCCAAAGATAGAGGATCTCCAAGACACAGGGCAAAAACAGGATAATAAGGACGAGTCCCACTGAGGATCCAACATTGATGGTGTCACAGAAGCCAGAGATCATAAACTAGACCAATGGTGCATTTCAATGAACATTTGCAAGTGAAGATGTGTGGACAGAGAAAAATATTGTGGGACACACTGTATCACATGACAGCATCCATGATGAGATGTTATCTCTCTCTGTGTGTGTATGTGTGTTTGTGTGTGTGTTTGTGTGTGTTTGTGTTTGTGTGTGTGTGTGTATTTGTGTGTGTGTGTGTGTTTGGCTTGTGTGTGTGTGTTTTCTATTTTGTGGGTGAGTTTGGACAGGCAAATGGTAAATATGATGGGATGGAGAAATGAGAAGGACTAGGGTGCATGATGCGAAACTCAAAAAGAATTAATAAAAAAAAGTAAAGAAACAAAACAAAGCATCCACATATGCTCATGCATACACCTATACCATAGGGACAGTGATATGAAGAAACAAGGTTCTATTGAACAGAATGCTAATTAAATCATACTAACAGCATCACGTTTATATTCTTAATAGAACTGCACTTTCCCAAATGATACATGTTAGAGAGTTTGCAGTAGTCATAAAGTAGTGGCATTATAAATCCCTGTCATATAAGTCAAGAAATATAGTTCCCAATCTCACTCCCTGTTAGATACAAGTGGTGATACGTTATGTGTGCACACATGCCAGGTCTCTCTACTAAATAACAAAGATGATTATGTCATGATATTACTTCTGATTCTGATATAAGATACGGAGATACTGTTGGATAGTGTTCATTTTTTTGTTCAAAATAATAGGAAATGATTCACTA
The DNA here is from genome assembly GCF_900095145.1 of Mus pahari. Classification (NCBI taxonomy): domain Eukaryota; kingdom Metazoa; phylum Chordata; class Mammalia; order Rodentia; family Muridae; genus Mus; species Mus pahari. The sequence goes on from NC_034602.1 coordinate 41,092,260, forward strand.
TTAAGCACAAAAGAAGCTAGGAATTAGCATTGTCATTCATTTGCTCTATCGAGATATCCCCACTTTATCTTGCCATTACTGGACGTCCATGTCTTTACCTCTCCTGATGCACTGGGAACCCTTCATCTGATCTTGTTCTTGGTCCCAGAAGATGGAGGAATTGTGAAGTGTCTCATGTGCCCTTTGACTTCTTGGTATGATGGATTCCTCTGAATAGTGTACACACTTAAACTGAGAGTAGTGACAGTGTGTGGTTTTGACCCTTGATCAGTATGGTTGGAGTTGGATGTGCTATGCGTCCCAACTATATGCTTGTGTTCATTTGTTCTCTGACCAACCACTCTAATCCCAGGCAATTTCAATAAACATTCTCTCTACTCTTTTTCAGGGTGGCTCAAGTTCTTATATTGTTGATTTCCTGAGAAACTCTTTCTCCTCATAGTTTTCATGCACCTTTGTAAATAGTTTCTTATTTAACTCCTCTTCCATTACTGGCTTCTGTATCCTGTATCTTTCTGGTCTGGAGTCTAGTTGATGTTTCCTGTCACTGTCATCAGCAAGCATGAAGTTCCTGGACACCAAAGTGCTTTAGTGCCTCAAAGTTTATTACCAAAATTGTAATAACTGTATTCTCAGCTTGCGTCATAAAGAGCTCCATTGTGGTTTTTAACTTTTAGGTTGTAGTTTAGGTTACAAATGATTTCAGGCAATCAGTCTTAGTTGTGACAACTTCAGCACTTTAAATGGGTTTGTTTCCATAAAAATCATCAACCTCTCCATATTAAATAATTATCTACACAGCGTAAAAATTGAGAAATCTTTCTATAATGGCTTAGCTTTTGATGGAGTAAATACCTATTATGTAAAATTTATATTTTTATATTGTCTTATTTTCTTTTAGGCATAGAAGTATATATTCCTGACCATTGCTTATGATAAGAGAAAAAAATCTATCCCTAAATGGCAATGTTCATTTTGTAAAATACAGAATGTATTTGAGCCAATAGCTGATAATACAGTAGACAGAAACATGTACTGATGTTTGTGAACTGGCAACTTGGTATGTTGTCATTTAATTACCTATGATGTTCAAATTAACACCACAGTTCTCTTTTATCAAGGAAACCTGTTTATTGAGTAATTGTAGCCATGCACTTTCCAATGCCTAGGCATATTTATCTATCATATTGTACTCTTACCACATGCTGTTAATTGTTTAAATTTAGTGTACTTAAATACAAATAATAAGCACACTTCATTAAGTGCATTATTCAATGACTTTTCCCTTTCTGTTAAAATAGCAACAACAACAACAACAACAACAACAAAACTCTTGTTCTGAAAGAAAATTGGACACAAATCAATATGTGATTCTCCTGGGGAAGAAAGGAGACACAGAAGTAAACAGGATTAAGAAAGGCCGAGCCAAGTCACAGCACAAAACAGACAATTTGGTACTATTGAGAAAGACAGCAAAATTCGATTTGCTTGTTTGTCTCTGAGCAACGATATGCACGATCTCTCTGTTTCAATAAAACTCAAATGTTGCTGGCTGGAGAATTGCGCTGTTTCTACCATATTTAATTTGAATATAGTGAGGAAAGCAGAGAGCAAATTGTCTTTTAATATATTGTATCAAAATACAATATATTTGAACTATTTAAAGGTATTCTGAAGCACAGCTCCACAACCACATGAACAGAGCCTGGATCCTGGCCACAGCAGGTCATGAAAATTACGTTCTAGCTGGGTCCTAGACAAGGAGTAGTTACCCAGTTGAGCAGAAAATGAACTGAGTATATGATCCCCAAGAGGATGTAGCCATGCTCAAAATGGTCTAGAATGAGAGGAGTCTGGACCAGCCCAGGGAACTCAAGAAGTTTAGTTGAATGGATGTAAAAATGAAGATTGATGATGATTGATTGTTTGTTTTGCATCTCTCTTTCTTTTTATTTCTTTATACTTCTTTTCTTTTCTTTTTTTTTCCCCTGAGGGAGGAAGGCATGTCTACATAAAGCAACAACAGGAAGAATCCTTTCCAGGAATGAGTAAAAAGAAGAAAAAAAACAAAAAACAAAAAACAAAACAAAACAAAACAAAACAAAAAGCAAAAAACCAATATTTTAACATTTGGCTTCAGCATCCATGTTAGAAAGGAGGTAAGCCTTGGTAGCCTTGGAAAAGAACCGAGTTCACAGTAAAGGGGCTGAGGAAAGCTGATAGCACTGAAGTCAAGTAAAGAGAAGACTAATCACGTTAATATTAAAAATGAATAAGTATTCACGGTCCATCAGAAATAAAAGAGGGGGTAAAAAGGACAAGGAAAAATAAATCAAATGAAGAATAATCAAAGGATAAGAATGCAGATTGTATTTCATTATTTTTAAATTTATTTTTCTTCTAGGATATCACCGTGAATACTTTATTTAATCAAAGGATAAGAATGTAGATTTTATTTCATTATTTTTTAATTTATTTTTTTCTTCTGAGAATTTCATCATGAATACTTTATACTATTCACTTCCCTCTTCCCTTTTTATAACTTCTCCCATGCCTCTGTCTCCTCACAAATCTATGACCTCTGCTACATCCCCCCCCCACCCCACACAAACATACAAGTATAGCCCAATGGGTTCATTTAGTGTTGTTTGTATGTATATGTGATTAAATGTTTAAGACTGATGACTTGGGATTGAATACTTATACTGAGCTTGTTCATGGAGGAGAGTGATTCTTTCATTCTCAGAAGTTAATAACTGCTTTTAGGTATTTCTCTGTTGAAATATTTTATAAACTCCTAACACAACTTCATAACATCTCTTATAAACATAGGAAAGGTATGTTATTTAGTAGTGTTTTTGCTTTATACTATTCAAAATCAAAAAGTCCGGGTTCTGTACTCATATTGATGTGAAGGAGATGGACAGACAGAACTGTGTGTCCAAATCAATATGTAAATTGTAATGCAATGGAAGGCATTCTCAGATGCAACAGTGGTTGTATTTGCTTTGTAAACCTTAGGAATGGTGTGAGACTTTTACCCCTGCAGTGTACAGAGTCTGAAAAGAACCCAATAGTTTAAAAAAAAATACACAGCTCTGAAAAAATCTAGAGTTAGAGAGTTAGAGAAAATGTGAAGTTGATTTCAAGATACTTAAGTGTTAAGCAGAGTAGAGAGTGACTCTGTTTGTGTACTGGATATACTGGAAATGGTTTGGAGCAGATAAGAACACATGGATATCAGTTGAGGTAGAATCGATGTTGAGCTACTTGCGAAGCTCATATTCACAATAATATGACTTTCTTGACTGTGGTCTGAGCTCACCTGCTCTCAACTTGCTGATGCAGCTCAGGTGTTAAAACTTTGTTCACATGTTTGGCCTCTTGTCTTGGAATAACATGCAGTATAATTGGGTGATGCTGTGTGTTGAATGTGCATATTCATGTGAATGTAGCAATTAAATGAACAATTACAGCATGACAGACGTAGTTATTATTCTAAGACATTTTATACTATAAAGTAATGTGTGTTTACACAATCAATAAGAAAATTGATGAGATGTTTACTGAATCAGTTTGAATTTATAAGCCCTCATTCTGTAATTCTGTCTTAGAAGTAAACTTAAATCAGACTATCATTCTTAATAAGCAGCTAATGAAGAAGCTTGAAATAAACACAATCTGTTGACTTGGGTGCTTTGAAAAAAGAAGCCCCAAGCTAGCCATTATTTCTTGTTAATCAGCACACGAGTTAACGAATGCAAGATTTAAAGCCCGTTACTAGAACATTGTAGTTACATCTTTCAACTTATTCTAATCTTGTCATCATAGAGTTTTTTTTTGTCTGTCTAAACAGCTTGTTAAGGGGGGGTCAAAGAGCCTCCCTAGGATTATTAATTCTTATTAAGGGGATTACTTTGTTAGAACAGTTGTAACAAGAAAAAAAAAATCCTCACAGAAGTCTTTGTTCCTTAAAAATTTAAACATGGAAATAAAGAGAGAATCGGCTGTGTGTTTAAAATATGTACTACTCTCACCGAGACTGAGAGCTCAGCCCCAGCACTGCAATCAGGCAACTGCCAACTGCCTGGAACTCTAGCTCTAGAACATCCAACATCTTCCCTTGGCCTCATTGAATACATTCAAACACTCATGTGTTCAAACACACGTACACATACATATATGTATGCACTTTCATATATAAAAGATAAAATTTTTAAAATATGCTTAAAGTTCATGATAGAAGGTTGACATTACTAATCAACTCCTAAACAAAAGAAACATAAAGATGTTATTAAAATTATAAATTTACCTAATGAACTCCGAGGGTTCCCATAACCATCTTTGACCCTTACTACAATTCCCCCCCCCCCCACAGGAGAATATACAAGTCTTTATAGAAGAGCCAAACTCAATAAATACCCTTACTACAATTTTAATAGACAGCTTCCTATTATAAGAGCATAGACTGGGTGACTCCAATAACATGAAATGGTTCTTCTTAGTTCTGGAGGCTGGGAAGACCACACTGTGCTGAGGGCTCTTTCTCTGGTTTGTAGAGACTCCCCCTTTTCTCAGCTTTCCCACATCAAGTGAGATAGATAGCAAACTCTGTCAGGGTACTAGATGCATCATGAAAGCTTCACCTTTGTGATTTGATCTAATTCTCTTCAGAAGATTCCATCTCCAAATGGCATTACACTGAGCATTATGGCTCAACATATCATCTTGGACCATACAATTTTGCATTCAGAGAACTCTCTCTGTATTATGTGAGCACTTTCACTCCTCTTATTACAGATAAATGGAGTGGGCTCTCATAAGGTCACTCTATGTTAACTTTATTAATTATCTTGCATTACTCTATGATTTCTCTCCATAGGAATTGTGCCATTTTCTGCTTCTTCAAGCACTAGATATTTATTTAATTAAAATTTTGCCCACTAATTGAATTATCAAATTTTATGTAGATTAACAAATTAAATAGCTTGAATGTTCTTATTATTATAAAAAATATTAAGATGTTCTAGAAGATGCACAGCAGCTGTTTGTTAAACATTTTGCCAGTTCTTTTTGTGAATTATCAGTCACTGTGGTCACAATTTCTTGTAGTTCTGTATGTACTAAATACACTTTTCCATCATTAATGATAGGGATTGCATGTGCATAATCTTTTAAATATATTCCAATTCCCCTTTAACTTTTCTCATTTTGCCCTACAATCACTGTCAAGGTCAGACATGACTGCAATATAGAAAAATCAAATGCAGTTCTCTTTGCCTTGCTTTGTCAGCAGACAGTTTGGCTTTTTTTTTTTGGATGAAATTTGATCTCTCTCTTCCCCCATCAAACTTTTGTAAAACTGCTTAGATGCCAAACTTGTGGCCTACAGGCTGACATATACAAATATCATATCTTCATCTTTCACTATCAGAGACTGACACAACTCCCTTACTTGTTGCACCTGTGTATAGATCACTTAAACAGATAATGGATGTAAGATGCTCTGTGGAGCTTCTTCTTCCTCTAACACTGTCTTTACAGTTTTTCCCATGACAGAAGAGGACAACCTTGTACTTGTTGTTGCTCAGGATACTAAGCTCAGAAATGCTGATGACATTTCTCTCCTCTGATATATCATATCTTATCCACTGGTAGAATTCTTAAAACTCTATCTTCGAAATAAGTTTGTGATCTGATACTTTCCTCTGACTCCTGCACCTTAAATACTGCGATCTCATCCCGGGTTAGAGTAGTAGTGCCAACGTGATCTCCATCCTTCAGCCACAAGCTGTATCTCCAACATGTCAATCAGTGACTCTTTCAAATGCCAGTGACATTACATTGATATGTTCAAACAGTTCTGGGACCTCCTTCATTCAGAGTAAAAGCCAAAGTCTTTATAATAATTTCCAGGGCTTTGTGCTAAATACTAATTTCTTTGGGTTGTTGATAGTTAAATCTTTCTCTGAGATACCCATCAGAAGTGGATGGAAGGATTGAACTGGGTGGGAGAGGGCATGCAGAGAGGAGTGGGGCATGGTGTCAGATGTAGGGAGAGCAGGGGAGAGAGAAGGGAAATTGACATTGGAGGCAATCTCTAGGACATGCTAGGAACCTGGGAAGGGGGAGGCCCCATGGAGCTTATAGGAGCTACTCTAGCTGAGAGTCTTACAGTGGGTGATGTGGATCCAGAAGTGGCTACTTCCTGTAGCCAGGAAGGACTCCCAGTGGAGAGATAAGAATAGCAACCCACCCCCCCCCCAAAAAAAAAACTTTGACCCAAACTCTGTCCTGGCTATAAGATGTACTGGGACAGATATACAGCGGAGACAGAGGGAATGACCAAACAATGACTACCCCAACTTGAACCCATTCCACTCACAAGAACTAATCTCTGACACTATTAACAGTACTTTGTTATGCTTGCAGACAGAAACCTATTATAACTGTCCTCCGAGAAGCTCCATCCAACAGCCAATGGAAAGATATGCAGAGACCCACAGTCAAACATTTTATGGCATTCATAGAATCTTATGGAAGAGTTGGGAGAAGGATTGAGGAACCTGAAGTGGACAGGGACTCATCAGGTGGGGCATAATGGAGTACATTCTGTAGCATGGCTCTTCTTTCAGAAGGATTAAAGCTCATAACACTGCTATCACAGAAAGCACATATACCTCACACATGAGCCATCTGTATGCATCTTTTCAGTTTGGCTTTTCTTGTTTATTGTGATGCAGCTAAGGGAAAGTCTCTAAAGGCTAAGCAATTAGAGTAAGCAGCCTGATTTCAGATTTTCAGCTCCCAAAACTGTGATCATAACCAAGCACTTTAGAAAATAAATATGCAGGCCCAAGTATTTTGTTTTCTTCACCAAAGTATATATTAATATAATTTTACAAATAGAATGCCAAATAATGTCACTTTTTCTTCAGTTGAATTATAGATTCAATATAATAAACACTCAGTCATTTGTTAAGTGTAAATATCAATAATCTATTTATAAATTCAGCCAGAAAACCAATGAGTCTAAAAGAGTCATGGAAATTTTAACTTGACAATATAGAGAACTCATATCCTCTTGTTTTATGACTTACCACAAAGCTATTTTAAATAGAATGTGGCACTGGTGGAAGAATGGATGAATTGATACAGCTTTCCTAGCTATGAATACAAGTAGAGTATTTAGAAATGATATGCTGTAAAGTATTTTCTTCTAACTGAGTAAGTGGGCAAGATGTTATGCAGAGAACTTGTTTCCAGAATATGCAAGAATTTCAGAGTACTCAATAGTAATATAAGCACCTCATTTAGAGACTATAGAGAATCCATAAGCAGACACTTCACTAATGAAGATATAGAGATGACACATAAATACATGCAAGGACACTCAGTATCAGTTGCCATTAGGAAGTATTAATATATGTTATCATCAAATTTATCATTATACCCTTGTGATTTGGAAGTAATTAACATTTTGATCATTATGGTATATGGTATGGTATGGACAAAGCAGAACAACCAGAGCTCTCATAAGTTTCTACTGAGAATGTAAAACTCTTTAACTTCCTTGAAAATCAGTTCAGCCGTTTCCTGAAATATCAAATATGTATTTACCTTCTGAACCACAATTTCTACTATTCTCGATTTACCGAGGAGCAAAGAAATCACATGAGCACAGGCAAGCTCACATATGACTGTGAGAACTATTCATATAAACTAGAATTCATCTTCTAACCACAAACGTAAGCAAAGGATGTAGGTAGATAACTCACAGAGTTCCAGGACTTGGAGACGGAGGCAGAAGGGTCTCCAATGAACGTGAAGCCTCCTGGGGCCACTTATTGACTTTATGTCAACACCAAGCCAAAGAGAAGTGAATGTATCAGCAAGTTAATGTATTTATATTCTTGGGATATTTTCAACATTAAAAAAGGATGAACTGTTATGTGTAATAATATGTCCTACAAAAATAATTGTATAGACTATAATTGGGAATATAAAATATGTGTTTCTAAAACTTTGCCAAAATAAGCATAGTAAACTTATCTAGATAAAAGATTTTTTTATTTCTTGAGGAAGATGGCCAGAATATTTGAAGGAGGCAGGAAATTTTGAGGTGACAACAGATGTGTAACTTATTATATCGATTCAAATTATTTCACACACATATAAACATATACATACATCAAAAACAATTTAGTGTATGGACATTAAGGATGTACAATTTACTGAGGGTGAAGTATACCATAATTTTAAAATGAAAAATATAAAAAAGGAATTATCAGTTTGAAGTTTGTCCAAATGACAATCTCTACTTTCTTTTATTCATTGACCCATTTCAATGAGACATTCAAGGAGTGTTGGCCTATCTAAGCATCCAAAATAATCATATAGCTTTTATCTGGGTTAAAATTGCACTGTTTTAGAAAATTCTTAAATTTAAGAAGATTATATACAAAATTATTTTCCATAATAGTTTCCTTTTATGTTCAAAGCATTGTTTTTTTTAAATAATTAGGCCTTGTCCATAAATAATCATTTTCCCAAGTATTTGTTTATGAAGATATAAATGATTACATGTGCAGGATTCATAACTATTTTAACCACTCCCAAGAGTGCAGATGGAACACTGAACCTGTTCCTGCTCAACCTTCACTTCTGAGTACTTCTTTGTGATCCACAGTGTTGAGACTGGAAACCTATCCTTGGTTTCTCTTGTGACTGGGAAGTAAGTCCAGGTGAGTAAAATATGCGCTGATTCATGATCTCCAGAAGGGCGTTCTATTTTGATAAAACTAACTCTAGGATTTCAAATGAGTCAAACTGTCCAATCTCTCTGCAGTATTAGTACAAAATGATCTACTTTCACAGAAAATGAAAAGAAGGAAAAGAGGAAGGGGAAAGGAAAAGAGAAAGAAGAGAGTTCACTGCATCTTAATTCCTCCTTTCTATTTTGCATTGTTTTGATATCGTTGTCAATGCCCCACTAATGCTGCTGTGATGATATTGACAAGGAGACCTATGGGGCATAGCACAAAGGTAAGTTAAAGAGTGAACTGTGTCTGGCTCAATCACTTTCTAGAGCTTTTAGCCATATTGGATTTTTAGATTTAGACAAGTGTTCAGGGTCTCTCTTAACCGATAGGCTGTGAAGGCTGTAGAAATTGTTACATACATGTTAAAATATAAAGACCATGCAGGTATTATTTTCTACATTCAGAGATTTATTCCAGGATCGATAAATTCTTTAAAAGTGCACCCTCTCTTTTCTGCCTCGCCCTTCCCTTCTCTTTCTCCCTGGCTTGCTCCTCTCTCCTCTCTCCTAATTGTCTCTCTCCTCATTGTCTCTCTCCTCATTCTCTCTCTCTCTCTCTCTCTCTCTCTGTATTTGTATTTGTGTGTGTATGTGTATACAGCATGTTGCTGTCAATGTGTCAATGTAAGTGTACAGGTGCCATGGAATATGAGCAAAGACCAGACGCCAATCCTATGTGTCAGTTCTTGCTTTCCGCTTTGAGACAAGGTATTTCATTGTGCAAAGCTACATATACAAGGCTAACTGGCCAACAGGCACCTGGGGATCCTCTTTCCTCCATCTTCCACTTTGTTGGATGATAGAGGCATGCTACCTAAAGACCATTATCTGGGTTCTCAGAATCTGAACTCAGGTCCTCATGCTTTGGTGGCAAGCACTTTATGCACTGAGATTTTTTTTCCCAGATCTTATATGAAGCCTTATTTCTAATAGTCTTAGAATCCAAAAACTACTCTTGCACTGAGGTAATAAAATATAACTATTGAGTTTCCATGAAAGATATAACATAGTTAAGGAGTTTATATTCATAAACCTTGTATCTCAAAATCATGTCAGCCTAGAAAATACACAGTGGAGTCAAGACAAGAATCACCAAATAATATGCCCACCTCTGCCCTTCCTGATTATCACTACATCATCCCTTCTTGATTTGCCAATGTTGCTGGCAGCTCTCCCATAGATTTCACATATTCACACAAACATAATCCTCTTGGTTACCATGAAACAGCTGGAAGTTTCTTCTCCTTCGCAAGTGTTTCTATGAGCTACAGTTGCTATTATAGTGGTTGGTCGTCATAAAATACAGCTATACCATTCATATCTTGTCAATAGCCCCAGAGATGTTGCACACTCAGGTAGACTTTATTTTAAAATTTGTCTTTATAAGGAACTGATGTATGTGCATGTAAATCACCCTGTGTCTACAGCATGGAAGAGCCCTGGCACTGTAATCAGGATCTGCTTCCAGGGGTGATTATTTAAAGACTTGAAATATAATGACAAAAAAACTATACGAGGGAGCCTGTTGACAAATAAATATTAGAAATGCATTTCCATTGAGTAAATGAGAGCCTTGTGCTACCACGTCTGATCTCAGCCTTGAATGACTTTTCTTGTTTTCTTGGTCTGGATGTTTTGTGATTGCTATCATTTGCATTTGCTTGTATTTTCAGCAGAGTGCCCCCCCCCCCCCCCCGCCTTTCTCCCTCTTCTTAATCTTTTCCAGGGAGGCTTCTGATACTGAGGTTGAAATGGAATGGTGTTAGAATGGGTGGTAATATATAATGATTAAACAACTTCTTAGGTTCTATTTCTGATTTTTCTTCCAGAAGAACCTTTGAACAGTTAAGCAATGAGACCTGCATTATATCTGTTGTACACAAATTGTAGATGATTTTCTATGTATCAAATAATGCCTTGACATCTTCCTCCTGTAGAGAGCAAAGTGAAAGTCCTACTTATATAGAATCTATGTATTTAAGTGTCCCACTACTACTGAAAACGAGTAGGAAAAGAAGAAATATGGGAACGAACTAGCCTTCAGTGGAATATCAAATATTAGTTAGTGGAGGTTATTTGGGGAATTGTTCCTGGTATTCAACATAGAAAATGGATTTATGAACTCTGTGTGAAAATACTTAACTTCATAAGGTAACAAGTTAATTTTATCACAATGAAGGAACTATTTTCATGTAAATTAAGCTATGAGTTAATAATGTAGGAGAGCACGTGATTTCTTCACATGTTTAAGTGAAGTGGCTTTGAGGAAATAGTTTGTAGTGAGCCACGAAAGTCCTCAAAACCCCATGACAGAGCTCAGATAATAAAACAGTATTTGTGATTGTCAAACATAAGCCATTATATGAAAATATGTATCTTCTATGTATTTTAGTTTTGATTACTGGTTCTGAGAGGTAAAGGCAAGGGAAGATCATCAGGTGTGATAAAGAGGCCATAAAAATTAATGCTTGTAATGTTGTATCTCAGACACGTAGCAAATGAGACATAAACTGAGATGCATTACAATGTCTCAATGCAAATTACAAACAATGTGACAATATCACAAGTAATATCCATGTCCCTTTGGGTATTATACCTACAGGAAATTGAAATGAAAATTAACTGCAGTTATATATAGTGTATCTAAACGTAATATTATAAATGCACATTCTAAATACTTATGGTAAGATATGAATTTGCACTGTGACAGCCAAGCTACACAATTTATATACATAAACATTGAATTCTCCCACTTTCAGAGGAATTTGATTAGCCAATATAATTTTTCGTTAATTTGCTGTGTCAGATGTTTCCCGTATCTCAAAGGACTACACCTAGTCAAAAGTGGATTTAATTTTAAGTGGAAAATGAGGTGTGAGAGAGGAATGAGCTTTGCCTGATAATTCCAATTATTCTGCTTTCCCTAACTTAATTCCCATGTTGAGAGTAGGAAAGGCTTTCTGTTTAGTCGCCTTTAACACCAAACGTATTGACTGCTTCCAGTTTGAGTGACAAGCGCATCGATACAAACACATCCATTCCTTCTGTTGTTTATCTCACTGTTTTGTCTTCTCATAATCAAATAGCTAAATTCAACTCCACCTGTGACAAAAGAAGTCTTATGTAAGTCGGAAAGAGAGCCAAATAAGGACCCTGTCAGGTAAGGAAGTGTTAATGCAACTCTAAAACAACTGCTAACAAACTCCCATGCTACGGTGGATGTACACAGAGTCAACAGCAAGAGAGTCAGATACTGTTCCTGTGCTGACAAAGACGATACCATCTTTTTGAGCTCATCTTCAAACAGAGCCCTAGAGCTTGACTGTTCTCTCATAGGATCACACAAGCGGGACTCCTTTCAGTCAACAGTTTCTGACTCATCATCATTTTTAAAAAATAATTATCCTTATCATGGTTCCATATGCTAAGTAACTGCTTAACAGGATATTAGAAAGGTGACTAAAATAACTGTCCTATCATGCTGACCTATACAAACTTATTGAAAAATCTGGTGCCAGGAAAGTGGGGCCATTGAGGTAGGTGTGCTGGCACATTCCAATCTTGGAACTCTGGAGGCTGAATAGGAGGATCTACAAAGACAAACTCTGGTAAAACGACCAGAAGAGATTGTTGGGGGGGGGGGGTGCTCAGGACCCTTGTTAGCAACACTGTACCAGGAGATGGTTGGTGTCCAGGCTTCTAAAACCAACATAGGCTTTAGAAACATGGCTCCTATTAGAATTGGAAAGCTTGGTTTGTAGTGTCTGAATTATAGTGTAGAAGAGGGATGTTCACATTTAGTTGGCTCTTTCATGGGAACAGTGGATGTGATGTGAAGTAAACTGCTCTACTTCGAGCACTCAGTTCTTGCTCAGTGTTCTTACCAACATTTGAGATACAAGTATCTAGCCGATATTTCCACAAGGATGTGACAGAGGTTTCTAGTCAATTGGGAATTTGTGCTTTGTAAGTTTTGATCTTTTTATCAATACTACTAATCAGAGCTACTTAATGTCTTGTGAGCACTTACCATGTACCAGGTTCCCCTCTGAGTAGCATAGCTGAATTTACTAAGGTCAATAAAAAACAGACCAGAAATGAGCTGCTATGCTGTTGTACAGAGGAATGTAAACTGAGAATAGGATTGCTTAACATTGAAGACTTGTTGGGAAAGAGAGAAATGACTTAAATATACACATTCTAACATAAAACTGGGCTCATGTAATTGCCCCCCTCTGATTCTCCTCCAGAAATTCATACACGTAAAAGTGATATTGGTACCCTTCAAGTATTCACTGTGATATCTTGATCAAACATCCCTATTTAACTTCAAGAATTTTCAACATAAATAGAATACAATGAACACATGAAAACAATACAGTATAATCATATATATATATATATGATTTATCTCTCTCTATATATAATATATAGCTATATATGTACTCTATTGGAGGTATTGATGTCAGCTGATCCTTACATTAGTCTTAACCTTGGCACAGGTTTGCTCCTTCCCAATCATGACAGAGACTCCATTGAGTCATACTTAAGCAGAAATGAGATTTAAAAAGGAATTCATTACAGGCATCTTTAAGGACTTCTGCGAGTTGGAGCATGATTCTTACCCGATCATGGGTCAGTTTCAGCCATCAGCCACACTCTAAAACTTGCTCCTGGGAGTAATGCTAGGCTACATGGCTAATGGGAGACAGTTTAATCACTAACTTTGCCTTTTTGAGAGCCAGTGACTTGCAAAACATATGAAACTCAAGAAGAAGGAAGACCAAAGTGTGGATACTTCATTCTTTGTTAGAATGGAGGAAAAAATGGAAGGAGTTACAGAGACAAAGTTCAGAGCTGAGACAGAAGGAAGGGCCATCCAGAGACTGCCCCACCCAGGGTTCCATCCCATAAACCACCACCAAACCCAGACACTATTGCATATTCCAGCAAGATTTTGCTAACAGGACCCCGATATAGCTGTCTCTTGTGAGGCCATGCCAGTGCCTGGCAAATACAGAAGTGGATGCTCACAGTCATCTATAGGATGGAGCACAGGGCCCCCAATGAAGGAGCTAGAGAAAGTACCCAAGGAGGTGAAGGTGTCTGCAACCCTATAGGAGGAGCAACAATATGAACTAACCAGTACCCTCCAGAGCTTGTGTCTCTAGCTGCATATGTAGCAGAAGATGGACTAGTTGGCCATCAATGGCAGGAAAGGCCCTTGGCCTTGCGAAGATTATATGCCCCAGTACAGGGGAATGCCAGGGCCAGGAAGCAGGAGAGAGTGGGTTGGGAAGTGGGGGGTTGTTATAGGGAACTTTCAGGATAGCATTTGAAATGTAAATGAAGAAAATATCTAATAAAAATTGTTTTTGACTAAAATGACTAAGAAAGAAAGAAAGAAAGAAAGAAAGAAAGAAAGAAAGAAAGAAAGAAAGAAAGAAAGAAAGAAAGAGAGAGAGAGAAAAAGTCCTAGATATCAAAAGGATGGAAATTTAAAAGAGATGTAAACTGAGTTGATGGCCCTGAATATATTTTACAGGGAGATAAAAACTAACATAGCAATCTTGGAAATGATAGTCCTTATTCCACAGAGAAGGAAACTAAGGCTCAGAGAAAAGAATCTTCCTTACCCAAACCACACTGTGTTGATGGAAAGTAGCTTCATCATCAAGCCTATGCCATTAGATCCGATGCTTCTGGCAGAGCACTACCTGACCAGCTGAGTGGGTTTACCTGCTAATCTACACATGCCGCAGGGTTAGTGAATAGCTTCTCACTGTGTGCAGAAACAGAGTGGGAGAAAAGTCACAGGCTGTAATGTAGGCAAAGAATGCCTGTCAATTGGCATTTGGTTTCTCAGAGAGCCCTTCTTTCCTCAGTTGTGCCTTGCAGCTAAGAGCCTCCAGAACAACAAAGAGTACACCCCAGTCATTTCACACTAAGGCCAAGTATAGAAAGCCAGATAGAAAAGGTCACCTGTGTTCCTTTTAATGGTGATCTGAAGGTCTTACGAACTCACATAGTCCAGTTTAAAAAATGTCAGATCATACCCACATGACCCTTGGTTGAAAGTTACTTCAAAGTCTGATTTGTCCTCAATATGTGGTCCCAAATCTGCCACTTATTTTAACATTTGTGACTAATGAAACTTGGAGGAAAAAAAAATAAAAGATTGACCGCTCAGTTTTGTTACAAGGTGACTGTAGAGGTGTATTGTTTGTATCTTAGACATTAGAAGGTTCTGAGAACAAGTTCACCTTCTTAGAAACACCAAGACTGTGATTACATGTGGGCCCAGAATGGCCCAGGATTGCAGAGGAAGGGTCAAGGAGAGCTACAACTTAGGATACCTCAGGTGAGGACGTCAAGAATTAGTTCCCTTCCTCCTTCCAACTTGATGTCATTAAGTTGGCTGTCCCATCATCAATCCTATTAAGTGTTCATCACCCTAACAGCTATCAGGATTCGCTCCTTGATTGGCTTTATAAGGTTTTTTTTTCCCCCACTGGACCCTACGTCTACTGAGTATTGCGATGAAATGTTTTCCAACACTCCTGTACTGAAAAATGGTACATGAGTACACAGACCTGGCTCTAGAGACCCTGACCATTTCTCCTGGGGCATAAACACCACTTGGTCCCCTCAAATAAATAAACCAAAGCAGTTCCTGGGTGTGTGTTCATTGCCTCTGCACTCACCAGGGACCATGATCCTAGCTGTACCCACTCTTACCCAGTTAAACTTCTCTCCTTCCATGCCATCCTGGAGCATGATGGGCCTGGCTTCTCTGAGAGGGAAAAGCAGACACATTTTGGCAATTATACAGTCCTGTTTTTGAGTGACATCTCTACCCTTGCTGCTGTGTGACAAGATACAAAGAATAGTCTTTCTGAAATGCTCTTGGTTTCCCTGAAAATTAGAATAATGGTAAATCTGTAGGAAGATTATATATATATATATATATATATATATATATATATATGAACTTGATTTTTGAAAGCAATTTATGATAAATGAAGAACTGTTGGGTTTATGATTCAGTTACTCCCATAACATAAGTTAGCCCCATTTCATGAACTTTCATAGAAACATCTACTGATATGTATGCCATATCATGCTGAAATGCATTACCAATATCAGGTCATTCGCTTTCCAATCCCATCTTAAGATTTTATTGCATCTTTGTTTTAAAGGTGAGGACAATAGTATTCATTCAGTTAAGGGATCAGTTTCACAAGCTTTTTTAGCCTCATCAGCTCCATGGAAAATTAAATAACTGGAGGCTCCTGCCTTTCAATTTTTGAGAACATTTGCTTTAGAAAACTTGAAACTGTAGCCTCTGGGTCTTCTGTACCCAGAAAACTATATCTAAAGTTTTGAGATTTGTCCCTATGAAAGTTGATCTCAGGAGCTAAGCCAGCCCCTGTGACAGTAGAGTAAGCTTTCTTAGACAACTGACAATTAACAAATTCAGAGCACTTTGCCCTCTGATCACCTTCTTCTGTGTAGTCCACCAGAAACTTGTTTTCAACCCACCTGAGAGTTTAAAATTTCCTGTGCATACCCTACAGTTGAGCTCCATTTCCTCTAATGTTGCTTCTAGATTTCTATTTAAGAGTCTTGAACCAAGGCTTCCTTTGCCTAACTCTGATAATGGTAGGTGCAACGTCATTAGTGTTGGGTCCTAAAGTTATATGATTAACAAACAAAAACATGGTGTTTGGAATCCGATCATAAATAGTCCTGCAGCCTGAACTTTGATACTGAAATGATATAACCCTATATTCAGATGGATTTTGCTCTCCCTTCTGAGCTGTAAGGATGCAGGCTTACTGCTGCATCTAGTAAAGTTCTCCTAATTCCAGAGGATACCAGAAGAGGAGCATCAGTGGGGACTCTTAGAAAACCCTCCTTTAATAAAAAAGTAAAAGAAATTTGTTTCTTATTGATCTCATTTGAAGAGAGTAGGTACCAAAAGACATACACGACTGGGCATGGTGGCTCACACCTTTAATCCCAGCACTCAGGAGGCAGAGGC
>NC_034602.1:41109229-41124848 GCF_900095145.1 Mus pahari
GAGAGATACACACAATACACACACACACACACACACACACACACACACACACACACACACACCACTGCACTGTGACACATGCACTTTTCCAGTTGTAATGTCCTGAGATTATTTTCAATAGATAAATAGATATAATAGATATAAGCTATAAAAACATTTTTCTTCCCCTAAGCATCTACTTTCAATGATTTTTTACTCTTATTAAACACTGTTACTTATGACAATTTGTTCAATAGACACTTCTTAGATAATGTATACTTATACTTTGATCTTTAAATAATTTACAAATCTAAAAGAAAAAATATGTATTCAGTTGATGGTGATTCCTAATCTCCGGACAAGGATGTCAGGTACAAGTATCTTTTTCTCAAGAGTTACTGAGTATTTATCACGTATAAATATTGTGTATGAATTTCAACATCAAGTTAAATAAAATATCATCTATTATCATGGAGAGATTTACAATACTCCTACACTCATAGAATTCTAAATGTAAAAGAAGGTCAAACTGTTTTGCTAAGTTCCTTTGCATTCAGATTTACTCAGAATTCTTCTTCACACACAACTGCACGCAGGACATACTGTCAGAGTTAATGTTTGGGATGCTTTGATACAGTTCCTGATGTTATAGTGACCCCAACCATAAAATTGTTTTTTGCTACTTTATAACTGTGACTTTGCTACTGCTTTGAATCATAGTAAAAATATCTGTGTTTCCCAATGGTTTTAGGTGGCTCCTGTGAAATGGTCACTCAACCTCCAAAGGGGTTACAACCAGCAGGTTGGAAACCATTGGCATTGAAGATTCTAAGATTCCAAAGCAGAAATTGTTATTGTTTTTATATCTCTTCTTTCTGATCATGCCTTTGTACAGTGCAAGGGTTAAAACATAGCTGATAGTAGCAAACTAATACTGAATAGGCACCTTGTGCATGCTGTGGCCCTCCTAAAAGTAAAATGCAAATAGTTTCTGATTGTTACTACCAGCCCCTCCACTTTTCACACATTATTTTAATATTACAAATTAAATTGAGCATTTAACCATTCTCCATAGCTTGAGCAAGAACCACCTATTTGCATGTCTCAGGTGGATTTATCAAAAGGGTCTTCTCATTACTAATTCTCAACCTATTTCAGCTACATGTCCCTGTGGACTTAGCAAAAGACACTATAATTTCTACGTTCATTACAAAGTATTTTAATTATCTTACTTACAACTATGTCCCTACCTTTCAATAAAAGTGCTTAGTCTGCACCAGAGTAGAAGGCACTTTCAAGGCAAATTCTGACTATACTCATAGCTATGAGTTACAAAATATAATTGAAAATAAGAGAAAGCTCCACCACTGGCCCTTCTAACTGGGAAATCTAAGAGCAGATAAAAATGGAGGTTTTCTTGTCATCTTGTGTTCTTTCTTAGGCACTGATTTTCCTGACATGAGTACATTTGAGAAAATGTTTGGTGTAATTCCTTAACAGGTCAGTTACTGCCATTAGAGTTCAGCATATTCATGCCCTTAAGTCTTTTCCCAGGTATATTAACCATGTGTCTTAAATACTTACATCCCATGTATTTAACTTCTTTCACAAATGTCCTGCTATCAATATGAGTGATGATGGTCAATGAAGCCATAAGCATGCAATTGATATAAACTTTGGTATTTATATTAAATTGTTTATTATTCCCCTAATTGACCATTCTAACTTTCCTTATCTTCTACTGCATTAGTATTCTTCAATTTATTCAGGTGGACATATTTCCTCTGTTAGTAATAATGAGCCACAGAAGGCGAGCTCTCTCTGGTTTTAATCTTTCAATGCTAAACATATACTCATCTCCTTTTAATTCATCTATCCCTCTTCCATACTCTCTTAAATAGCCTTGGACCTGGATATCTTTAAATGTTTGTAACAACCTTCTTGAGGAACTTTTCTATATTTCTTTCCTTCTCTGGGTGAAATTTCTACATTTCTGCTTACTCTGGCACATTTTTTACTCAACCGGTATAGAAATTTTAGTTATTGTCTTAGTAGAATCATGTTTCTATAAAACATTATAAAGCAGTCTGGAGAGATGCTGCAGCAGTTAATAAAAGCATTGGTTGCTCTTCTAGAAGACATGGATTCAATTATCAGCACTCATATGGGGGTCATAACTGTCTGCTAGTCCAGTTCTAAAGTATCCAACACACTCTTCTGGCCTCTAGGTATGCATGCAATACACAGATATACATGCAGGTGACGTACTCATACACAATAAACACACAAACAACTTTTATATCCCATGCACTTACAACTTATAAAGACTCATCACTGGTTCGTTCATACAAGGTACCTTTCTGCAACATCCCCATACAGCAGAGGGCCAGATGAGCAACCTCGAGTCTCTTTTATTATGGTGTTAATCTCACCTATAAAAGCTCTGACTATAATTATGGTCTAATAATCTTCCTTAAGTCCATTCCTGATGCCATTACTTTGGATACTCAACATATAACACATAAGTCTCAATATATAAATTCTGAGATAAGGAAATCATTTACATGCAAATAGTCTTGCACAGAGATGGCCTTTATGAAAATATAGTAGCAAGCATTGGAAAATGTCCAAATGTTAAAAATCAGGGTGAGGTAAATAAATTACTAAGTAATGGTACATGTACATGAATGAATATATTAGGAAAACAGAAAATGGTAATAGAAATTCATTAGTCATAAGTAATTATGTTAGCAATGTTTTAAGAATCACATAAATACACTTGCATATATTCATGTGTGCATATTCCCATCAGCATGCAGATTTAAATATTGGATTTCTTGTTGGTAAAATACAAATAACTTTAATTTTCTTTGAATTTAAATTTCTTAAATTTTGTGTAAACAATATGTTGCTTTAAGTATGTGAGAAAACAATGGCCTCTTAAATCACTTCACATTTGAAGCCTTTGCCAAATAAGCATTTCACTTATAGATTTTTTTAAGACATATTTTTATTTTTAGGTGTGTGTGTGTGTATGTGTGTGTGTGTGTATGTGTGTGTGTTTGTATGTGTGTGTGTGTGTATGTATGCATAAGTTTAGTTACTAATGGAAGCCATGGTATCAGATCACATGGAACTAGAGTCAAGGTCAGTTGTAAGCCTAGTGTAGGTGCTGAGGATCAACTGGTCTCTTTTCCAAGAGTAATGTGTGTATATTCTATGGCCCCTTTATATAGCTTAATTTTTGTCAGGTCCAGCAAGGCATTTCTGGGGACAAAATGACATGGTTCCTGTCTCTGAGACAGGGCCAGTGGATGTGGACTTTCATGGATGTAAGGCTTTTTTTGAATAATAATGTACATATTTTACATTCCTCATTTAAGGAATGTCCTCCCTATTAACATTAAAGACTCCATGATAACCAAACAGCTCTAGAAGCCGAAGGTGTGGATAACATCTCATCAAAATAGTAAATGCTGGGACCTTCAAGACAGCCCTTAAGCTATGGACTCTTAAAAACATGAGTTCAAAAATATAAAATTTCTCCACTATGCAAAATATAAGAATGCAATATGAATCATACAAGGGGCTTCAAGAATCTAAAGAACAAAGGCAGCTGCATTAATGAGTCAGCTTCCTAGAAGTATACAATGGCAGGCAGATACAACAGCAGGTAGATTCCTGATTTTAAGGTCAGCCAGGGATATAGCAAGGTTAGGTTTAAGTGTGGTGGAAATGGTAATTTCAGTACAAGGTCCCTCCCAGCTAGCTTATTGTTTGTGCATAAAAGAGGCAGGCAAATCTCTGAATTTTTTTTGCAGTGTTAAAAGAAAATGTGTGTTTGCTGTTTCCCAAGAATTAAGGGACTGGGGCCAAGGGATGCTGATTCATAGGAGAATCAAAAGGAAACCTGGAATAAGTAACTGCACTGATATGTAAATAAAAACTGGGCTTTTGGTCTGCAAGAGATGAGTTAGCAGAGAGTGTTAGCAGTTCTAGAGAATTTTCCTCTGGTGAGAGCTGAGCTGTCTAGAGATTTCTGGAGAGTGAAAAACTACTCTTCTTCAAGAGTTTTTCCAATAGGATAAGGTCAGAAATCTTAAGAATTACTTAGAGAGGTGACACAGCTCTTTTAGAATTTTTCTGGCTTCCTGATTTTGATCAGAAAACCCAAGAATTACTTTTAGAATGTTTCTATCTGGATTTCTGACTTGGTCAGAAGATCCAAGTTTTTTTTTTTTTTTGTTGTTGTTGTTTTGTTTGTTTTTTTGTTTTGTTTTGTTTTTATTTTTTAAAGTAACTGTGTTGAAATTGGTCAGGACACTCATGTGCTATTCAGATAGCTTTTAGAGTGTTTGCTAGTAGAGATAGCAGCTGTCTCAACCAGAGAGCTTTTGGAATAACAAGAAAAGAAGCTGTTTAGGGCAGAACAGAACACACACACACACACACACACACACACAGAGAGAGAGAGAGAGAGAGAGAGAGAGAGAGACAGAGACAGAGACAGAGACAGAGAAAGCAGTCTCGAAAGCCATCTCAGCAGAATCAAGGCCACCAGCTTGGACCCACGATGTGACTTTAAGATTTTTGTTTTTACCAACTTCAAACACCCCTCTCTCAGCAACCTGGACCTAGATGAGGGCAGTCCTTGGCAATTTATTATTACAGCAATGTGTGCATCAACTGCCTCCCATTCTTTCCTGACCATCGACTATTCAATCTAACACTATCTCATGGAGCCCCATTCAGTTCTGACAGAGCTCAGTCACATTCAGCTGACTCTACAGCAATGGTGCTGGTTGAGGAGAAGAGTTACAGGTAATTTTTTCCCCTTTAAAAGTGTACAGCAGGCCACCAAGAAGCCAAGTCTGCTTTTCCTTCCATCTAGTCAAGCAATAATTGCACAGAGACCACAAATACACTGCAATGTTTATGATAACACTATTCTCGCTAAGCCACTGGAATCATAATCACTCCATCTCATAAATCTGAATTCTGCTTCTGTGCAAAGTCCATAAACAAACACCACAATGTTCTTGATGCAATTGGAGATTAATTACATAAATCAGACTTGTAGTACAGAGTTTATGACTGGAATCCTAACAACAAAAGTTAAGATTCTTAAAAGAAGGAAAGGGATGATTTGTATAGATTATAGATTGATATTGTCTTTATGCTCAGAATTCTACTTTAGAATGTCAGACTTTGTTTCTGACATATGTGGTATTAAAAGCTTATAAAATTAGCTCATGCAATACAAAGACCATGTATTCACCTAACATGAATATAAACTATTAATTTTTATGTAGGCTTTGGCCTTTGCCCTTCGTAGATAAGATTGTTCTTAAACATACTATGTAGTCCAGGTTTTCCATTATTTCATTTAATACTCCTATTTAGCTTCCTAAATTCTGGGAATACTGGCATAAGCCACTAAGCTCAGTATAAAATTGATAACTTTAGAATGCATCTCATCAGTTTAATATTTACTGATGCTTTGAAATGCCAATGTTAAAAAAATCATCATATAAGTTAAAAAGATGAACAAGTCACTATTGTCTAGTTTTACTATCTTTCTAATGGACCCTACTCCTTTATCCCTTCTTCTAGACTTTGAAGATGTAGATGAAATATACTCTTCAAAATAATATCCCTAGACCTCACTTTACAAAGCAAAACAAAACTATGTATAGAACAGAATCTATATTGTCCTAAATCAGCAAGTAGAATGTTAGCCATGAAATGACAGAACAGAGGTCCCTCTGATAAATGGTTTTGCTTATGTAGTTTCTGTTACCAACAGCCAGCTCTGGTACGCAGACAATAAATGGAAAATTCCAATGATAAATAATTCACTAGCTTTAAATTGTGTTCTCTTCTGAGGTATTATCAATGAGATCTCTCATCATCCCTTTCTACCTACCAAAAGCATAGGACTTCTATTCTCATGTACACATGCCCTATATTCTACCTACCCAGTAGTCATGGAGTTGTCACCTCGGTCATCAGGACAGTTGCCTTCATACCATACTATCACAGGGCTTGAAATGTTTTACTTCAAAGCACCATAGCAATGATGTTGACTATTGAGATATGCCAAATAGAAGGCATAAGGTCCATGACTTAAGAGGTGAACATAATCGACTTAAGGCAGGAAAAATGTGAGGAAGCAGTCACATACTCAAAATGTTTATACCCTTTATAAGAATGCAAATATCTGAAATTTCAGAGAAGAAAAGAAGGAACATTACTGGTATAAGAGTTAGATGTATGTTCCCAAATAATATTTTTTGACATTTTAAAATTAAACTCCAGAAAAAGAAAGGCCTAGGTCAATAAGAAGAACATTCTTTGAATAGTGAGGTACACCTTTAGACAATAGAGCAATAGGAATGACAGAGATGATTTTGAGAATATGTTTCTGAAGCAAGTGACATAAAGCTTTCTCTGAGATCTATGAAGTCAGCCCCTCTAGGGGAGATCCTGGTAGGGTTATACACTTTGCCTTTCATTTGTATTGTTTGATTAAATTATCATGGCTTTCTGTCTATATAGCTTGAGTGTTCCCTAGGCTTAGAAGCTAAAATAATGTTAGAGGCTGATTTTCAACAGAGTTTCGATCCCTGATCCCATCATGTCTTCTGGCCTGATTACCTAGAAGATTCCTTTGTACTTAGATACACAGGACATCGAATTTCTCATTCATCCCTCAATTTGATGATTCATCCATCCATGCATCTATCTGTGCATCCACCCATCCATCCATTATCCATCCATCCATCCATCCATGCAATCACCTATCTAAATCAACTATATAACCTATAAACTGAAAATTGTCATGCTCGATGCCATGTCAATAAAGCTAGATAGAATACTTCTCTCTGTAAAACTTTAATTAAATAGTTCTAGGTCTAGAATAAGTGTGTGCAGACTGGCTCCAAAGCCCACAGACTCTAAACCCGTGAGAGAATGCATAGCCTGTCTCTTAGGATGCACAGTTTTCTGCTCACATCACTGCACTCATTGCAGACCTTACTACAGATGTGATGATGCTTTTCATTGAGCCTTGGACATTCAGTCTGAGCACATTTATCAAAGACCAAAATCTTGCATACAGAAGTGCTCCTTGACTCACATGGTACAGTAGAGCTCTTGGGTCAAACAGTTGCTCTGTTCCATGTCCAGCAGTCTTCAGTTCCTAGCAATTAAGCATGATTTTTATCTGCTTTTAGTACTGTTGCAACACTGCTATGATAGTTCTTGTCAGTGAAGACATAATTATGACTACATGCTCATTAATATTGTCTCTTATCAGTAGATATTCAGACCAATTATACAGAAGAATGTCCGGGATAGTACAGTCACAAAAATAGGGGCTGTTGGTCTTTAATTGGGAAATTAGTCAAAGGTATCAGTACACCTGACATTGGCTATCTAGGCATGTGCACAGTATTCTAACTACTGTGGTGTCAAAACTATGACTAGGAATCAATATTTCATCAGAATCCACCTATGGGATGCTGGAAAGATTCATTCTGCTATACAAAGCAGCCAATGTTTTCCTTAGCACCGAAAGGCAGGGTCTCCTCGGAGAAACCAACATCATTTTGTACTCTTAGGTTATATATTTTTTTTCATACTTTATCTTTACCTTATCAATCTCAGCTCTTCTGCATTATATTTTTTAATTAAAAATCATTTAATTGACCCTAAATTATACTTGCTATAACATACAATAGGATGTTTGGAAATATCTGTGCCTTTTAGAGATAGCAAAAATTCATCTCCTCAGATATTTACCTTCTTGATAAAAGTATTTAAATCCAGCCTTTTACCAATTTTAGTACTATAGTGCATTGTCAATAACAAATCATCATGTGGTACAATAGATACTTTATGTTGTTTTCTTTTTAAACTGTAATATTGTAATTCAGACAACATTCCTGATAACGGTCATTATGAATTCTTTCTATAAGATATTTAGAGATTCAATATATAAAATGTTACCAGTGATATTTATGTGGCTTCATTTCCTACAGGTTCATCTTTGTTGTTGCAAGTGACAGAATTTCCTCTTCTGAAGCTGAATATTAGTTTTTTGTGTTCAGATCCCACACCTCCACCATCTCCTGATCCACTGAAGGTCACCTGTTGATTCTGCATCTTTGTATTGTAATTGGTACTATTGTTACCATAGATTCCACATTCTGACTTCATTTTTTTCCCAGACATAATAATAATGAGGCAAGTGGAGGATAGAGTAATTCTATTTTTACTTTTTGAAAACCTTCTCGGCTAAGAATATTCAAGAGCTCCCTTTACAGTCTCACTGAAACTTATTATCATTTATCTGTTTGCTAGCAGACATCTCACAGGCTTGAAGTGATATCCTTGTGTTCCCTCAATGTTGTAGCGGTCTCCCTGTTCTTGGACCTTTACCAACATCCTCTTGTCTGTGTGGCTCTGCCTTCTATGTGAGAGAGTCTCCCTGCCTGATATTTGCAGAAAGGGTTATTTGTATTGATCAGTTCTGTCATCTCCATCCACAGATACATCTCTGGATACTCACTTTGAAATCGCCTCCTTTCATCCTGTTTTTTATCTTATGCTGATGGTTATCATAACCATTGCTACATGTCATGCTCCTTGTAGCTTATTTTTCTATTGCAAAATATGCTTTTAGCCACTTTTCTTCTACACTGCTGTTTCTTTTCTTGGTTGCAGAGAGTGACGAAGAACAGTTTCTGGGGTTGCTATGAGCTGAGGCTCTTCTCTATTACCTATTGTCTGGGTTACCATGCACCACCCCCTGCTTCAGTTTCATCATTAGTAAAATCAAGAGGAAAATAATTTTTACCCCCCTCCAAAACATTAATTTTGAGAATTAAATGAGGCAACCAAAACAAAACACCATCAACTCTGCATATTAGAGTCTCACTTAATTAATTATTAATTACTACTGCTTCTGTTTTATTGAAAACAGCCATGCCTTGAGCCATCTAGTTATATAGGATGTCTGCTTTGTATCAAGCATAGAACTTGATAAAATATGGAAAACTGATTCAGGTTTTATTGGAGAGAAAGGGGAAGGAACCATGTAGAAGCCCAATTTACAAGTTGATAAAGGATATACAGGAGACCAGATCTGGAAAGGCAATTTAAGTCAGTGATGAATAGTACTTTGCTATTATATAATGATTATAGAGACAGAGTAGGAAGCGCTGCTAGCACAGCTAGCTGTGACCTAATATTAATGAGGCCAAGGTGACAGGGTTTGGCACATTCTGCGTTCCACTTAGTTTGTCTCTGCTCTGATCTTTTAGCCTGCAGTTTTGCCAGTATGCCAGCCAGGTTAAGCACTGTGTCTGGGAGACACAGAACAAACAATCAACAAAGCCATCAGCTAAGGGTGAGGGAAACTTATCTAATGGGATATTCCTAATAAACAGTGGAGTGGTTAACAGCACTGTGTGGTTTATTTGGGTATTAACTTTCCTCTCACAACTCATGACCTCATCCCAACAATGAACGATGTATCTAGATGCTCACAGCTTCACCTAAGACTCAGGTTAGAATTGAGAAGTTGGAAAAGCTGAGGATTCATTGGTTTTGTTGTTGTTGTTGTTTGTTTTGTTTGCTTGTTTTTGTTTTTATTTTTCCTTTTCCTGAAGTGGCCTTGGCTGCTACCAGATGGTACTAGGTAAGTATAAGCCAACAGGAGACTCTAATGTCATAATATACAGATTTGCCAGGAATTGCAAAAAAGTGATGTTTCTGGCACAGCTTCAAGAGGTGTGAATAGCGTATGGCAGGATATTGATTTGTATCTTTAAAATAATGCTTTATTTGCTTTAAAATTAAAATTGCTCTTAGTCTTGGGAGAAAACTCCTTCAGTCACTCTGCCTCTTAATCTGCTTTTGTCTTCCACCTGGGAGGAATCCTAGGTGTTCCTCATTTCAGTGTTCCATGCGGGATTTATCTGTTGATGGTTTCTCCCATCTCCTTCATCTCAGCTGTCTCTCTTTCTTTTTTACCCATCTCTCTCCTCTTTATCTGCTTTTTCCTCCCTAAGAGTTCATGCCAGGGAATTAGCCATTGATCCCCTCCCAGTATTTGAGAATATGTTTTCTTCCAGTTCATTTTCATTTGTGAGGCAATTCATCAGCTCTTTGCCCATTTCCACACATGGCAATGAATGCGGCCTAGGCAGCATGGAGTTCCTTGAAGCACCATCAACAGAATCATTGTTGTGATATGCCACTTTAATTTTTCCAGGAACTGGCACCATCATTTGCCACTTACTTAACTGTGGTCTGTCTTCTCTTTTTCTTTCTTTCTTTCTTTCTTTCTTTCTTTCTTTCTTTCTTTCTTTCTTTCTTTCTTTCTTTCTTTCTTTTTCTCTCTCTCTTTCTCTTTCTTTCTTTCTTTCTTTCTTTCTTTCATCTATGTATCTATATATGTATGTATGTATGTATTTATGTATCTATCTATCTATCAATCTATCTATCTATCAATCAAATCCCATGCAGAAATACTGTGCATACATCATGGTCACTCCTTCTCCTCGGTCCTCCTAATACTTTACAACCTCCTACTCTCAAATGCATGATCTCTCCTTTATCATGGTTACATAGTCTACTGAGTCCATTCAGCATTGTGTATATGTTCGTGTGTTTAGGGCTCAACATTCAGGATAGGATAACTTCTCAGTATGTTCATCCCTGAGGAACTACATTTCCCTTTCCATGCAGTAGTCATAAACAGCCTGCATCTCTTCATCTAGGGGGTGGGAATTGTAGTGTTTTCTATCCATGTTAGCATGTCATATAATGTTGTCATTATGCAGGTGTTGTTTGATTTGACTATGTTGCTAAGATTTATTGATTGCAGACTCACTAAATTGCATCATTATTTGTTCTTTGGTATGGACTAGAAATAAGACTTTCCCTCTCTCTTCTGGATTATTAAAAGGCCATTTTTTCAATATCAAGCAAGGAAAACATAACTAATCCTTATCTTCAGTTAAAAAGCTGTATATTTCATTGGGTAAGATACGTGCTCTACACATGTCTGTGCGTGTTGCATGTGAAACACATATACACAAACACACACACATACACACACACATACACACACACACACACACACACACACACACACACACACTGCTCAGGCTCACACTTCATGATCCTAGCCTTAGTATCCTTTTAAAATTATTTACTGTCCCTTCCCTTCATAATCCTATTACAATTTGAAAAACATTCTGCTCAAAACTTTGTTCCATTAACATTATAGTTGAATTAATCTAAGGATTTAGGGACCCTTTGAGAGAACTTGGTGATATAGCTATTAAGCATACAAAAGAATGTGTTTCTTCATATATGAATAACAGCATGCACACCATTGGGTCCTGTTCGTATATCACCATCATCACTCCTAGCCACTGATCCTCTTCTTCCTTTCAGAGCCCACTGGTCCTGACGAACCAATACCCCCACCTCTAGGGGGTCCTGATGTGGTCCCTGGCATCATACCAGAGTTTCTCAATAATATCCCAGAGTTTATAGTGACCCTGTCCTGAGACGGTAGGTTCATCACCTAAGCTTAAAGTGGAGTGAAGGGCCAGTGCTGCCAATCATAATTCTGTGAAAGTACAGATGAACTTGTTTAACATCTCAGAGTAAAATTGTTTTGTGATTCTTAGGAAACATTTAGAAATTATTCAATCAGTATCCTTTTAAATAAAACCTATAATTTCCTTGTTCGTCTTTGACAATCATTGTTTCCAATTATTTCAGCTTAATAGATTTGAGCGCAGCAACCACCAATCTTTTTTGCTGGAAGTTGGAGCTTTTTAATTTTTTTCTAGACTCCATATGTTTGGCTTCAGGCTATGGCTGCATTTTTTTCATTTTATTTTCTTCTGGACAGTATGTCCAGTATTCATTTATTTTGTGAAATCTCTAAAGGATAGCTTAGCTTAGGTCAATAAAAGTCAATGTTTCCATTCATATAGATGTAAGGACCATTTCTGATAAATCTCAAAATTACAGCATGACTTATTCTTTAATCAAAAGTTATTTATGTACACACACACACACACACACACACACACACACACACACACACACAAATTTCTTATTACAAACTAAGAAAATACGGAATTCCAAGGAAGCTAATCATGTGTGCCTACAGACAAAGCATTCAGATTGAATTTTTAATAGCTGAGGATGTAAATATACAACCAGAGCAGTGCTGTTTATTGAGAGCAGAGAAACATTCCAGACGTGATGGCAAGTCACAGAGGGCTATGACCTCTGCAATAGCCCAGCTCAGTCATCCTCACAGATTTCTACTTCATAACATTGAAATTCATTTTCTAATTTAAAAATATGCATGCTTGCCCTCTGCTCA
This sequence comes from Mus pahari, assembly GCF_900095145.1. NCBI lineage: Eukaryota > Metazoa > Chordata > Mammalia > Rodentia > Muridae > Mus > Mus pahari. The sequence continues at coordinate 41,121,627 of NC_034602.1, forward strand.
GAACAGAGGACACTAAACGTGAAGAGTGTAATGGAGTTTTGATTAGCAGGATGGTCAGAGAAGGTTGTGTCAGGAGCATATCATGTAGAAATCACTCTAACTACATTAATGTCTCAGGGTTTCAGGGCAGCCAAACCTTATGCATCCTCCTCCAAGTTGCCAGCTCTCCCTACAGACTGTGGCTTTCATCCTGCCTATATCCTAACAATACCATGTTTTTCTATCTTAATCAGTATGAAAAAAAAAAGTGGCAGTAAAATCAAAATTACTCTCCGGGCTGATTCAAAAAGGGCAAAGACCCAAGGGCCCAGCAGCTCAAGACCAAGGAATAATGGTACTCTTTACCTCCTACAAATGACTGTGGGGACTCAGTCCCCTTTTCTGAGCCTTGATTGTATCATCTGTAGAATGAGTATGATAGCATGAGACACTAATACTCATATTGTAATTACACTATAATGCAAAATAATAACACAAAAAATTCTATAAATGCTGTGTGTATGTGTGTGTGTGTGTGTGTGTGTGTCTGTGTGTGTGTATGTCTGTCTGTGCCATGCATGCCATGTGTGTGGAGAGCACATATTTGGTTATGGGTATCCATAGTCACATTTCCCTTGTTTGAGACAGAGTCTCTGTTTATTAGTGCTTGTGTCCAGACTAGAACCGATTCATAAGCCCTCATTTCACATTAGGAGGTCTGGGATTCGGCTTCTGGCAAATTGAACTCAGGTCCCTCTAGCTTGAGTAGCATATCTTTCCCTCATTGAGCCTCCCCGTTGATCAGGTGCACAGAGCTTTTTATTCACTACACAACAAATGTTTCATAAACGGTTGTTCTTGTAATTACACAATTATGGTGTAATGGGAATGTAAGGAATTGATTCTTTAATGTTGTACGTTGGACATTGGAATGTATCAGAGGCATGTTTTCCAAGTCATTCACAGCTCTGTCCATATGCAGTTTTGGAATTTATATGTAGTTCCTTGTCCCTTTAAAACTTGATTAGAAAGCATCTTACTACAGCTTCAAAAATAATGGTCCAACAATGTAACACGGCTTCTAATTCATGTCTCTAAGAGTCCATTTCTGTTGTTACATTTTAAAGAATAAGATACATTGGTCTAGTGCAATATGTAGCAGAGGCCTTTTGGGGGCATCAATGGGAAGAGGGGCCCTTGTCCTGTGAAGGCTGCATTCCCTAGGTTAGGGAAATGCCAGGGTGGGGAGGCAGGAGTAGGTGGGGAGTCAGGGAGCACCCTCAAAGGAGCCTGGGGAGGAGGGATGGGATAGGGGGTTTCCAAGGGAAATCAGGAAAGGAGATAACATTTGAAACGTAAATAAAGAAAATATCCAATAAATAAAAAGAAAAAAAAAAACAATAAAAAGATACAGTATTGTGAATAGGAGTTCAGGAGCATCAGTACTGTAAAAACATGTTTTACTTTGTGTAAAAACCCACTGATTTAAATTCCCGTGATAAGTCACTGAAGATTTTGTTGTCCCAAACATCTTTTTATCATCGGATAAGCACAAAACACAAACCAGTGTGCAAAATAAAAAAAAAAAAAAATCTGAAACCCTCCAAAATTCACATAATTTACATTTTTTATTCACACTGGTTATATAAATCAGCTGTGTATGAGGGAAAAGTAATGATCAGAGAAGTAATTATATGTTTAGTGATTTCTTAGGCTTATACAATCTTCCCTCGGCCATAGGTCTAGTCAAATATAAAACTTATATCTACTTTAACGTTGACATTTTGTTTTTAAACTTCATCATTTTCCGTTTGCACTTTAGGACCTTTCCTACTACAACAGGGTTTCAAATACTTTGACATCCCATGTCAGCCAAGATTAGAGCTTGAGGTCCACCCTCATGGGAAAAATAGAACTAGAGCAGAAAACCATGGTGATGTTTGCGAATAAATAGTATTGTTAAGGGCGCATGAAACTGGAGCTGGAAACCATTGCTTCTAGCTCCCACATCTGTGCCTCAAGGACTCTGATCTAGTCTCACTTCCAGGCACTGATTTTCACCTTCCTTGATGGCTGTGCTCTCTAAGCAGAGGTGAAGGCAGAGGAAACTTTCTTGGATAACTGGTAATGCTTAATTTATTTTCTACAAACTCCAATCCTACTCTAGCTACATTCTGGAGAAGTCTACGGAACCAAACCTCCCCGAGGAATAGATTCCATACATTTAGTTTTGATCCATAAGAATGTAGTGAGTGGGTCCCCTGCCCCCTCCTGCTTTGAAGCAGGCACAGTGTTTTCCTTGTTTCTGTGGTGCAGGGCAGAGGGTGAGGACGACTTTTATATGTGCCAGCTATGGGATCAGGTGCTGGGTAGTCAGGGATAAGCTAAGAGAGATGAACCCACAGCAGAAAACAAAAGAGAAAGGTTAGCAAATAATCCCCAACCCGCATTCTAAACTCTGCAAGCTTCAGGGGCAAATCTAGGGATACTGTATTTTATTTGCTATCTCTGAAAAAAAGAAAAGGAAAAAAAAAAATACAAGGAAAAGGAGATTTCAATAGCCAACAGGGATCAAAATGTATTTGCATATTCTTCCACCTCCCAGGCTGAATACAAATTAAATGTGTAATTACATTTAGATGCCACAGCTGCTTGGAGACTGCTTCTTCACAGCATCTATTTGTGAATTTCAAAAGTTTTATAAGGAAAACCTTGAAAGCAAAAAAAGTAAATATTTTGAAAGGGAGTTACAATTGTGTCAGCAGCAATCTTTTCTTCAATAGCTAAAGGGAGGCAGATCTTAGTAGATCGAGAATTGTAGCATTCAAAAATAAAAATAAAAATAAAAATAAAAATAAAAATAGCACCACCTAGAAATGCAATCTGCGGCATCGGTTTTCTACTGATCCCTCTATGCATCCAATTTCTCTGTCATTTATTACAGTAAGAAGCAGGGTGGCCCAAAGGAGAATTGTTTGCAGGAAGCAACAGAGATATTCACAACAAAAAATGTGACAACATGTACAAACATGGACGGATGAAAAATAACATAGTATTTAAGCAGCCTTCTGAGTCACCTTCTTGTCAGATAGTTGTGTATATTGGTAGCCAGAGGATTAAAATTATGGCTCCTAAGATGTTAAAATTAATGCACAAGTAGATGTACATGCTATTTTATGGAAATAAGAGATGGGGAGATGTGGGGAGCCGCCCTCACATTCGCCATTACAAGATAGCGCTGAT